>NC_056744.1:567842568-567861697 GCF_019279795.1 Protopterus annectens | reverse complement strand
GCCTGCCTTTTATCCAAACCCACAGAATAAGGGTGAGAGACTTCTGTATTCCTTGGACATACACAGACAACTACACTTCTACTTGGACAGAACTAGCTTTCCGAAAAACTGAGCAACTTTTAGTGGCATATGCTGCAGGATCTCAAGGAAAGCCTATCTCAAAACAGACCATTTCAAAATGGATAGGCCACTGCATTTGTTTCTGCTACTCGCAACATGGCAAATCAGTGCCCAAGGGCATTAGGCCTCATTCTGCCAGGGCAGCAGCCACTTCAGCAGCCTTTCTCAGAGGAGTACCCACCAAGACATTTTAGAGGCTGTAACTTGGAGTTCAATGCACACTTACAAAGCACTACCATTTACCTGTACTCTAAATCCAGAGCAGGCTTCGCCACTGCAGTTCTGCAAGGCCTTATAGCCTCTCCTGATCCTATTAAGGCCCAGCCACCCAGCTTTAGCTTTGGGATTCAACCCAAGAGTAATGGCTGCAGCAGTGGAACACGATGAACATAGTACAGTTATGTACCTACCATAAATGTAGGTGTTAGAGTGTATTCACGGTTTCAGTCCAGGTTACCCCCCCCCATCCCCCTTTTCTTTGCTGGGACTTACCTGTACTTCTCTATCTTATACAACCTATGTGGTGTATTTGCTTGTAGATGAAGGAAATGTTTATTTTACTACATGCATAATATTTTTAGCCTACCATTTTGGGGGCATCTGACATCTGGAGCAAGAAAAACTGAAGAAAATGGCATCTTCTGCATCTTTTATACCACTGGCACACTGACGTCAGGGAAGAGGCGACAGCAACCGACGCTGGACCTAGACTTTGGAATTCTGGCAGACTGCGGGTAGCCTGCCGGCAGGATAACCCAAGAGTAATGACTGCAACAGTGAATACACTCTATGGTAGGTACACAACTGTACTTTTTTGAAGAGCAAAGAAGTTTAGATTTTTGTAACACTACAGGAATACAGTACTAGATGTGGAGTATATTCAAACAAGTGATCTGTAATGACCAGCAGGAACACCTAATTGAATTTTTATCTCAATGATTTAGACTACTGTTTTTGTGAATGAACCTTTAATCATCTTTTATATTTGTGTTTTGCCAGGAGTTTGTACAAGGCCTTTTGGACAAAATTCGAGGAATGCAGAAATTGAGTACTCCACAGAAAAAATGAATCTTCACTAGCACAAGAAAATGCAGGACTATCATTTAGTATGACCAATGAGCGAGTAGACAGCCGGCCGATGGAGAAAAAAAATGGCACATTAAAGTCAGGGACTCCGAAACCTCGCTCTGTAGTCTGTTAAAGTTTTATTTTTGTTTAGTTTTCGAGGATGATGGGTTTTATGAGCATGCCATGTTTGTCCTTTTAATTTTGTCTTTTTTTCTACTGAATTTTTGAAACTGGAACATTTTTTAACAAAAGATTTTGTGCTTTTATATAACTTAAGTAAATCCTAGCAATATAAGCTGGGTAATTCTTTTGTAATGCATGAGGTGGGGTCACAACAGTTCTCTTTGGTGGCTGCCATTCTTATTTGGGGGAGGGGTGCTTCCTGGGGAGAAGGTGTCATGTCTGCCCATCCCAAATTAACGTTAATGGAGCAGTTCCTTGCATCTCGTGCCTTGGCATGTCAATATGTCAAACTTTTTTATTTATTTATTTTTTAGTTTGTTTAGTGCAGCAGCACAAATCTGTTCTACATTTTTTTGGGGGGGGACATCAAGGTGTACCCCACCCTGCGACTTTACTAAGAACTGAGATGCAGAGTTAGTGTTTGGCGAACAAGCATTTAATCAGATGCTGCACCATGTAGTTTAATTCTTAAACAGTGGACAGATATGTTGTGTATTTTTTCAATGAAGTGATTTTTAATTAAAGAAGAAAAGCATTTGAGTTCTGAAGCAATTTTTTTTCAGACATAATTATATTTTATATTGTATAAAATTTAAATAGATATTGGGAAAGGCAAGTTTGTACTATATCGAAACATCTAGAGTCTCATGCGTGCGTGCACACCTTCAGGATGCTGATCTGTTCCCTTGATTGTGAGCTTCAGGTAATCTTGTGTTTTTTTATTTGTTTTTTATATAAAGTGCAGTATTTATCTTTTCAAATAAGTTCTTCACTACCAGCTTTGTTCTCATGTCAAACTGTGCTCAACAGTGAAATGTGAGTAATAATTTTTCCTTTGTTCCCCTCACCCCACCCAAACAGACAAATGCCAATGCTTTCATCTGATATCAAAAGGATTGCTGGAGTATTATAACCTGGTATTTTCACTGTAGGTGTTTAGAGCATCCAGTCCAGCTTTGAGAGAGTTCCGACACTCTTCCTGTTGGGCCAGCTTCCCCCCATGCTATGAATGTCAGTAGGATGTATGAAGGGAGGAAGTGCCTAACCACCTTCAGCGTGTTTTTTTTCCACTTTCTATAGCCAGGATACCTTCACTGCTGAACTAAGTACCCAAATTGTGGAATAATGTTATTCTTTTGTATATTTTTTTTTGTGTTGTTGCTGTTCTTCTATGGTCTTTTTTGACCAGTAATTGGAGATAGTTCCCAGGCCAATTACATTTTCTAGAAAGGTTACCAACGTGTGCTTGTAGCTTACAGCACTAAAGAACTTCCACTTTCACAGTGCATTTTGCCTTGACGACAATTTTAAGGTTTGAGTGTAAGCATTTTAGTTTTAGTGAAAAGACTTTACAGGAAGATGAACCTAATGTAGCATTTATCTGGAATGTAAACTTTTGTAGCATTAGGCTAAGGGGTTGACTCCTGTTTTCAGAAAGTTTATGCAGATTATTTAAACGCCTATAGAAAATGAAACTGCCATTACCCAAGGCTTCAACAGGTAGAGAATGCAATGCCTTTGCAACCTTGTTTGTCCCCCCGGGAGGCAATACTTAGCTGAATCCTGCACCCAGTGTCTCCTTCAGTAATCCAAACTGTTAATACTGTTTAAAGGCCATCAGTGGGATACAGCTATTTGTCTTGACATTCCTCATAGGAATTAACTGCTGTATTGCTTATTTAGTTGTCAAGATATTTTTGAGAGCACCTTTTTAGAACCTGATTCTCAACCACTGGCACATGAAGCACCAGACCAGTGCTATAAGGTGGAAAAAAATGTACTTGTATAAGAGCCCAATGGCTGATCTCTCTGGCTGCTAAGGGCTCCAAGCAAGTGCCACCTAACAAAATGCTGCCTTAATAGCAGAGAGATACATATACTGATAATGTGGGGGTGTGTGGTATGTGAATATATGTACGCACAGACAAATACATATTACATAAATATACATAGTAAATATATGTATACACACACTAATTGAAGCATTAAAGTTAACCGCCAAGCCCATGTCCTCCAGTACCAGTTGGACAGTAAGCACAAAATGCGAGGAAATTCCTGACTCGCCTTTGAAGCAGGTGGAAAGGTTTCTAAACTTGCTGTTAAATGCTGTCATGACACTGTAAGCACCTACTCCAGTACAACTACTCCTCACGCTGCTGTGTGTGCCTGCCCTCACAGAGAAAGTATTCAAAAGTTGAAGGAAAAATCAAGGACATTCAAATGATGATCCACATGTTCTAGAAACTTTTCAACCAAGCACTGTTGCTTTTTGTCAAAAACTCTGAGCAGTATGAATAAAAGCAAACTTAAAAGAGAAGTAAAGCTGCAGGGGCTGTGGCAGGCAGTTGGGGAAGGGCAGTGATGATCTGTCTCCTAATTCTAAGTACCCCAACCCCCCCTCCTTCTGCTGTTCACCTGTAAGTTTGGAGGAAGGCAGTCTTACTTCAAAAACCACTACTCTGAGCTTACCATCGTAAATGAAATACTGTTTTTAGTGGCTTTAAGAGTTCCACCATCAAAACAAGTGAAAGAGTTTTCCATTCTTTTCATAGTTCCCAGAAAAGTTAATTTCCAAGACCTTTTAGACCTCTCTACGTTGAACATGTGTCCTGTAAAAACTTCAGTAGTAATCCTTCAAGTAATCTCAACTCTTACTTCCAGAGTCCCTTTTGCTTACTCTGGACATTGAAGGATGCTTATTTATACTTCCTTATGAAGGGCCGCAGATGCCTGAGATTTGTAGATGGAGAGGAACGCTGCTAGTTCACTTCCTCTCTATGAAGAGTAGCTATTCATGAAATGCTTACCATCACTTTGCTATTGATTCACAGTGCACATTCACGTTTGCTCTTATCTGGATGAATGTCTAATTCAGACCATATTTCAGCAGGCCTCATCCAGTGCTTTTAGATTGCACCATATTCTCCCTCACCTGTCCGGGGATATACAAAAAGTGCCATAAGCAGCTTCACTTCCCACACAGTGTGTTTCCTAAAAACACTGTAGACACCAGGAAATGTACATTTCTCATAAAGGAGCAGATTGCACTCTTCAGATACATTAAAATGAGTAGCCATCCATTTCAGCAAAAACAGTACTAAAGACTGTGGACTAAATGTCAGCCTCCATCCTTGTGGTCCTGTTTGCCAGTCTGCATTTGAGGAAAATCTAGTGGTGCCTGAGAAACTGTCAGCAGCCTCGTTCTCTTGGAAAAATGGTCATGCTAATCCCCCTCCAGGGTGAATCACGCTTAGCTGTTAAGGGATGCCATTTGTAGAGCCCAAGAGAAGCCAGGCCTCTCACATCGGGCACCTCCAATGTAGCTTGAATAATATCCACAGGGTTTGTAAGACTGTTATGGAACAACAGGAACAGTCAGTGCAACTCTGAATATGTCGGCCACTCTTTTGTGATGTTTAGATGTGTACACCAGTATTGTAACCACTGGATGATTACAGACAATCACCACTTATGTATGCATCAGCAGACAAGGGTATATGCTGTCTTATTTTCATGTGCTGTCAGCTGGGATAGCCTGAATCTTGCATCAGAGTAGAACATTCACTTGTAGACTATTGTGCAGGATGCTACGGCAAATCTAAGCAAATCCACAGCCAGTTCTCTATGATCAGAAGCTTTACTTGGAGGTGTTCTGCAAGCTCTCAACTTTGAGGTACCCCTGATGTAGAAGACCTGTTTGCTTCCACTTTTAATCTCCATATCCCCAGGTTCTGCACCAGATACCCTTGCAAAATGGCTTTAGCTATGGATAGATTTTCATTTTACTTTGCTTAGAACAGTACCCAACAATCCATATGCCTTTCCTTTGTTACCCCTGATTTTCAGAGCACTTTAAAAGGGTGTATAGAACAGAGCCAGAATGATTCTGGTGGCACCTCACCTGTTTGGCTAAGATGGCATTTGTTCTCTGAACATAGAGAAATGAGCAGAATGGGGATGTTCGTGTTTCACTGTTGCAGTCATGACTGTAGGGTTCTCCCCTGCCGGCAGGCAGCCCTCGGTCGGCCAGAATCCCAAAGTCTGGGTCCGGCTCGGCTGTTCAACCATGCTCCCTGACGTCAGAGCACCAGGAGTATAAAGCTGACAGCCGACACCATCTTCTCCAGTCTTTCTTGCCGTGTGGTGATAGTTCGCAAGTGCCGGTCGGCTGACTCCTGACTAATTTTACTGATGCACTTCGGTCGAAGACTTTCTTCTCCACTCAAAGCTAAGTACCCCGTTGGGGAAACTTTTTTCTTGCTCCACTCCGATGTCAGAAAAGTTAATAATTGTATTTCATGTGGGAAGCAAATACCTCATAAGGATTTTCATTCTTACTGTATTCCTTGCTTGGGCCCTGACCACGATGTAGCTAGTTGTCAGTTTTGTGCTAGATTCAATCAACGTACAATTAAGCGAAGGTACGATTTTGCTTTTCATTACTTCGGTAGGCGCTTTAATTACAAAATGCCGTCTGATACGGTTCCGGCTACCGGAGTTCACAAACGTCGCAAGGATAAAGACAGGCCTCAGAGGTCCAAATCTGATGATGGCACACAAGTGGAGCCAGCTTCAGGTTCGGCAGTCGTCAGTGAGGCGCTTTTGCAGCCTCTGTCGGCCATTTCAGAACCCACGGCCGAAACGGACTCTCATGAGGAACCAACCAGGCCTTTAAATATTTCTGTTGCAGGACCTTCGGACAATGCTCCTTCGGATGGGTCCGGAGCCGCTGTGCAGGTACCGGCTTCCGAAGGGGTTTTCAGGCCTACTCAGCTACTAATAAAGGCAAAGCCAAAGGCAAAGACTCCTTCAAAATCAAAGACTTCTACACAGGCCTCTTCTGAACCGGCTCCCAAGTCACAGAAACAGTTACTCAAGATGGCGGAGGACTTACTATGATTAGGGGTTCTCATCCCCCTCCAGACAAAAAGCCAAGGCAGGATGTTTCTTATGATTCCTCTGATCAGGCTTCTGTTTCCTCAATTTCGTCTTCCGATCAGGATTATACTTTCCCTCCTTATGAGGATTCTAATGCTGAAGAACCCATTCCTTCAGCTTCTCCCCCTGAGGATTTCTCTTTTGGGGAAACTTTGCATGAAATGAGGGAACATTTCCACTGGGAATGACAGGAATACTCAGAATCCAAGAAAAGGCTGAGGGAATTTCTTCTTCTTCCCCAACATAGACCCCTGGCTATTCCTCCTGTTTTGGATATTGTGTATGATGCCTTTTCGGAGGCTAACTTAACCCCTGACTCTTTTCCTCCTGCTCCTGTTAAGCCAGATAGATATTACAGGGTTCCTGATTCCCATCAGGTTTTATACAAGAACCCTTCTGCTGACCCTGAAACCATTTCTCAGGGTCCTAAGGGAGTTAAGGCCGCTTCTGCCAAAAATCCTATTCCTACTGAAAAGGATTCGCGATCCTTAGAAAGATGGGGCAAAAAGGTGTACACCTCTGCTACTTTGTCCATCAGGGCTTTAAACTGTCAGTTTCATATGTTTAAATACCAGCAATTTCTGTTGTCTGTCTTAAAACAAAAGCTTACTTCCATTTCTGCCTGTGCAGATAAGGAATTACAGGACTTATTGCATGCCACTGAACAGGTTGGGAAGCCTGGTTTACACTGTGGATTTGATGCCTTGGAGGCTTCTTGTAGGGCTGTGGCCTCTGGCACAGTCATTAGAAGGCATGCATGGCTAAAGGAACAAAATTTACCTGAACAAGTAAAGGCTAAATTATTGGATGCTCCTGTTCAGCATAATGTTTTGTTTGGATCAAAAGCTGAAGAGGTGATTAAAAAGATGGAGGATAAGGCGAAATCCATGCAAACAGTTAAAGATTTCTTACAAGTACAGCCTCCTAGATTTAGTAGGAATTGGCCTTCTAAAAATTGGTCCTTTCCCACTTCAGACAGGCCTCAGAGGGGTAGATATAGACGTTCCAGAGGGAGGCTTCAAACACAAGCTGCTTATAGACCAAGACAGTGGACTGCTTCCACCCCTAGGGGAGAAGAGGACAGGTCACAATCTCAAAGGAAACAAACTCAATGACTCCCTCTGTTGGTACAGGAACTTCTTGCCTGGAAGCCCCTCTCGGAGGAAAACTCTCTTTTTTTATCAAAATTGGACTCAAATAACCCAAGACAAGTGGGTTTTGGATGTGGTTTTAAGAGGTTACAAATTCCATTTTCATACCTTGCCAAGGCCAAGCGGATGGCCAGACCTTCCAAAACATCAATGGATGGAGGCCTTAAACCAGGTGGAAGCTCTTTTGGCTATGAATGCCATAGAACTGGTTCCTCTTTCAGAGATGGGAAAAGGTTTTTATTCAAGGCTTTCTAGTGCCAAGGAAGCAAAACTCATGGAGACCCATTCTGGATCTGTCGGTCTTGAACACCTTTCTAGAGATTCCAAAATTCAAGATGCTTACTCTACAGCAGCTACTTCCAATGCTGTCCAAAAATGCATGGATGGTAACTTTGGATTTAAAGGAGGCATATTTACACATTCCCATCAGGCAGGATCGCAGAAAATACCTCCGGTTCAAAGCCAGATCGAGGCACTTTCAATTCTCTCCACTGCCTTTGGATTATCTACTGCGCCCAGGGTCTTCACCAAATGCCTGGCTCCAGTAGTACCTTACTGCAGACTCGAGGGAATTCAAATTTACCCTTATCTGGACGATTGTCTAATTCAGGCAGATAGCAAGGATGCTTACTCCAGCATCTAGAATTTGTACAGAACCTCCAAGTTCCTGAGATTCATATGACACCATCACAACAGATAACTTTCTGGGTGCACTTCTAAACACCACAACCCAGATGGCAATTCTGACATCCGAAAAACAGTTACAGCTGGCTTCAACTTTCAGAACCTTGGCAACTTTAACTCGTCTATCTGCAAGGAAATTCCTGCAGGCTTTGGGTTACATGGCCTCCTGCATCCTTCTCGTACCATATGCAAGACTACACATGAGGAACATAGTGGTACCTAAAAAGTGTATGGTCTCAGCATTGCCACAGTTTAGACATACTGATCTCTGCCCTTCCTTGCCTTCAAAAGGAATTTCTTTGGTGGTCCAGGGCATGTGCCCTAAAAGGGAAGCCCTTCCGTCTGCCTCCTGCCTCTCAGATTCTAACCACGGATGCCTCGGATTATGCTTGGGGAGCCCATTTTCAGGGCAATTGTTTGCAGGGCCTTTGGACAAAGGATCAGAAGCACCTGCATGTCAAATGTTAGCCATTCAGAAAGCTCTATTGGCCTTCAAGAATCTTTTACAACCAGGACAACTGTTAATACGGACAGACAACACCACAGTTATGTGGTACATAAACAAGCAAGGGGGATCTCATTCCTACCCCCTTTGCAGACTAGCCATGGATCTATGGAACACAGCACTAGCTTGCAATCTGGATCTTCAAGCTCAGTTTCTACCAGCGAAACAAAACTTCCTGGCAGACAGTCTGAGCAGAAATCTTTCGGATCCACACGAGTGGATGCTGGACACCAAAATATTCAGGATAACAGCAGTCTGGGGATGTCCTCACATAGACCTCTTTGCATCCCATCTCAATCAACTACAGACTTTTTGCACCAGGACTTTCCACAGAGAGGCTTGGAAAGTGGATGCCCTGTCATTCAGTTGGAGGAACCTCTCGGGATATGCCTTTCCGCCTCTTCCTCCTCTTCCACAGGTTTTATTGAAGATAAAACAGGACAAGCCCAAGATGATTATCTTGC
Organism: Protopterus annectens; assembly: GCF_019279795.1. Lineage (NCBI taxonomy): Eukaryota > Metazoa > Chordata > Ceratodontiformes > Protopteridae > Protopterus > Protopterus annectens. Next base: position 567,852,584 of record NC_056744.1, on the reverse strand, counting down.
TGGCTCCAAATTGGCCTCGGCAGTTTTGGTATCCAACTCTAAAAAAAAACCTATGCCTGGACCCCCCTTGGATTTTACCTCAGTCTCCGAACCTTCTGTCCCAACATCAGGGTCAGGTTCTACACTCTCATGTCAGAACTCTCAGCCTGGCGGCCTGGTTAATCCAGGGCCTTTGATTTCTTCTTTACTGCCCAAGCAGGTTATGGATGCCATTTTAGAAGCCAGACGTCCTAGTACTAGAAAATCTTATGCAGGAAAATGGAAAAGATTTTGTTCCTGGATGCAGGCTCAGGATTCTGATCCTCTTCTTCCTAACATTCCTTTAATTTTACTTTACTTGACAGATCTCTTACATAAGGATCTCTCTTTCTCTTACATTAAGATATATGCCTCTGCTATTTCTGCTCATTATAATGCCGACCCCCCTATCTTTTCCCACCAGCTCATGCGACAGTTTCTCAGAGGTGCTAAGAACTTCCTCCTAGATCTCCTCCTATTCCTGCTTGGGATCTCAACTATGTTTTGGAAAAACTAACCTTGCCTCCTTTTGAGCCTGCTGCCTCTATTGACATCAAGTTTTTATCTTGGAAGACAGCCATCCTGTTAGCTCTAACCTCTGCCAGGAGAGTTTCAGAGTTACAAGCTCTTATGGCTGTGGAACCCTATATTATTTTTCATCAAGACAGGGTATCTTTGAGGACTAATCCTACCTTCATGCCTAAGGTGGTTTCCAAGGTGGCTTTAAATCAAACTATACACTTGCCAACCTTTTTCCCCACTCCTCAAAATAAAGGGGAAAGGATCTTACATTCCTTGGATGTACACAGACAGCTATGTTTTTACCTCAACAGAACCAAGGGCATCAGAAAATCAGAACAATTGTTTCTTATGCTTCAAGTTCCCAAGGTAAAGCCATTTCAAAACAGACCATTTCTAAATGGATTGCTCATGGAATCAGATTTTGTTATTCTCACCATGGAAAACAAATCCCAGGAAGTATATGGACTCATTCCACCAGAGCTGCTGCCTTCCTCAGGGGAGTTCCTACCAAGGACATTTTGGAAGCTGCAACTTGGAGTTCAGTGCATACATTTTCTAAGCACTACAATCTACCTCTCTACTCCAAGTCTAGGTCAGGCTTTGCCTCTGCAGTCTTGCAGGGCCTTTTAGCTGCCCCTTCCTCTTTGACCACCTCCCTTTCTTTCAGCTTTGGGATTCTACCCTACAGTCATGACTGCAACAGTGAAACACGATGAACATAGTACAGTTGTGTACACCTACCATAAATGTAGATGTTCGAGTGTCTTCACTGTTGCAGTCTGGGTTTCCCTCCCTCCAGTCCCCTCTTATTTTTAGTTTTGTGTATTTCCTTATTTTTCACCATTCTTCTGAGGTGTATTTGCAAAGGTTATGGGACCTTTTTCATTTTGGGACTCCTGACATCTGGGGCAAGAAAAACTGGAGAAGATGGCGTCTGCTATCAGCTTTATACTCCTGGCGCTTTGACGTCGAGGAGCATGGTTGAACAGCCGACGCTGGACCCAGACTTTGGGATTCTGGCTGACCGAGGGCTGCCTGCCGACAGGGGAGAACCCTACAGTCATGACTGCAACAGCGAAGACACTCTAACATCTACATTTATGGTAGGTGTACACAACTGTACTATCCTTGTTCTTGCCTGTCTTGTACAACTTTTTTCTCAACAACTAAGAACCTTAGTATACCCAAATCTAAATCACTGAAGATCTTGCAGTCTCAAGATAGGACCCTAATGTATCTGATATGGGACTTTCTCCCAGGTGTCTTTTGGATTATGAAGGAAGTCAAGAAACCAAACAGAAAAACTGACCAGATTTTTCTTTTCTGCAAAGGGTCTGGCATGTAACTGAAGGTGGCATCTGCATAGCAAACCCTCCTTTATTTTATGACCCTAGCTGAGGAAGGTTTTCCCATGCTTTAAGCTGCATTTTTATGCTATGTATTCAATTTGCCTAGACCTAAAACTTTGATAGCGGTCTCCACTTTCAAGCTTTTTTTGACAAGATTACTTTACCTGAGACTACCAAGGAAGCCTGTGTATTCTACATTAGAAATACATTTTCATAGAAAGGCTGCCACTTCATTTAAACAACTAGACTCTGTGCCAGTGAGATTCAATTCTTGGAACATTCTCCCAGGTGGTCATATATTATATAAGCCAAGAGGATTTCGGTATTTCAGGTCATCACAGTGCATAATCCTCCACAAAGACATTTGCCACTGACCATTTAGTCCTTTGTGCCAAAAGTGACACAGAATTAAGATATTCAGTTCCCAGTATTTTTTGGGAATCCCCAGAACAAAGGAGTGGAGCTCTTGCCCATGTCAAATGTGCTTTTTCAGTAGAGATATCATACTGACAGAAATGAAAATTTCATTTAAACAGGCTAGCCGAAAATTTACAGAACGGTGTGAATTGTCGAGATCTGAACTTTTAAGTGTAAAATTACTGAAGTACATTTTTAAAAAAAGAATGGTTTAAAAGTAGAAATCTTGAAAGAAATGTTATGCAACCAAGGTATGTAAATTGAAAAGTATAAAGTTCTAAGTCATAAAAGCACAATTCTTGTAGTACAAATGGTCATTTTTTTGTAAAAGCCAGTTTCCCCTTCATCCCACACTCGTTCCATCTGTACTATTGTAATTCTGAGGTAGAATACTGGCGACAAGGCATACATGGTTTTGTTGGAAAATGGTATATTTGAGGTTGCACAGCCACTAAAAGATTGAATGTATAAGTAGGCTTGGTGGATGGAGTCCTAGGGAGGCTTTGTCATCCTTCCCCACTGCAAAAATTATGTAATAGTAAATGGTGTGTGTTTGTCAAACATCCTTCCATGTACAAGTTTCTGTTTTGTGTGCAACACATTTGTGCGGTTTTAACTATGATGTCCTTCATGGATGCATCTGCAGTCATAACAACTGGGTTGTCCTGTCGTCAGGCAGCCCTTCGGTCGGCCGGATTCCAAAGTCCGGGTCCGGCTTCGGCTGATGTCGCACTTCACCCGACATCATCTCTGCTGGTCTTCGGGTATAAAGGCATCAGCCAACGCCATTTTCCTCAGTCTTTCTTGCCACGTGGCGCCCGAAGCAGAAGCTGTTCGCAAGTGCCGGTCGGTCAGATCCAGAGATTACTACTACCGAATACTCCTTCGAAGACTTCTAAAAGCTAAGTACCCCGTTGGGGACTCTTTCTTGCCTCAGCCGATGTCAGAAAAAGTCAATAACTGTTTAACTTGTGGGAAACAAATACCTCATAAAGATTTCCACTCTTACTGTTTGCCTTGTTTAGGCCCAGACCACGACGTAGCAGCCTGTTCGGCCTGTGCTTCTTTCAACCGACGAACGCTTAGACGCCGGTCGGAGTTTGCTGAACAGTTTTTCGGCTCTGATTTTGCATACATTATGCCGTCGGATCCTCCGACTACCCAAATTGTTAAAAAACGCAAAGAAAAAGACCGACACTCGCGGTCCGCGGTTTCGGCCGAAACCATGGTTAAGCAAACTGCGAGTGTCTCGGTTTCGACCGAAACCGAGAAAACTGATCAGAGTACAGCCGAATCAATGACTACTACTGAGGTACCGGCTACTTTACTTGAATCGGCCTCAGAAATTTTACCTACTACAGTGGTTACTAGTGACTTATCAGACACCATCCCTTTGGATGTCTCTACCCCAGCACGTGGTGCTGCTAGGCCTCCTGCAGCCATGTCTATTAAGGCCTTTGCCAGGGCTAAAGCAGCCAAATCTACTAAATCAGTGCCTGTTAAACCCCCCTCAACCAGGCCCACTTCTAGTTCACAAATGCTTACTCTGGCAGAAGATTTAATATCCTTAATTAGGGGATCTCAATCACACCCAGACAGGGCCTCTCAGCCCCAGAAAAGAGACCTAGAGCAGAGCCTCGAGCCTGTGTCCTCTGATGATTCTGCGGATGACTCAGATATTACAGACCAGCCAGAGGCTCCTTTCTCCAATTATGAGGACTCAGATGCTGAAGAATCCATTCCAGCTGCTTCTCCACCAGAAGAATTCTCCTTTGGGGAAACCTTACATGCCATGAGAGAACAATTCCAATGGCAGGAACAGGATTTCTCAGACTCCAGAAAAAGACTTAGGACTTTTCTGCACCTACCACAACACAGGCCCTTAGCTATACCTCCTGTCCTCTCTGTTGTGGACGATGCATTTAATGATGTTTGCACTGCACCAGATTCCTTACTTCCAGCACCTGCCAAACCAGATAGATTTTACAGGGTGCCAGACACTCATCATCACCTATACAAGGCCCCACTTGCAGACCCTGAAACTATATCCCAGGGCCCTAAGGCAGTAGCCTCGACCACAACAAAAAACCCTATTCCTTCTGAAAGGGAAGCCAGGTCTTTAGACAGATGGGGCAAAAAGGTTTACACCTCTGCTACTCTCTCAGCTAGAGCTTTAAACTGTCAATTTCACATGATACAATACCAAGAGTTTATGCTTGATCGGTTAACAAAAAAGCTATCCTCTGATGACTCTATAGATAAGAAATATCTATTAGAAACGGTTAATAACATACAACAGGTTAGTAACCATTCCTTAAAATGTGGCTATGATGCACTGGAGGCTTCATTTAGATCAGCCATGACTGGCACAGTGATAAGAAGACATGCATGGCTGAAGGAACAAGTCTTACCGGATCATGTTAAAGCTAAGTTATTAGATGCTCCTATGGATAAGACCAGTTTGTTTGGTACACCTGCCCAGCAGGTAATGAAGAAAATGGAAGAAAAGGCAAAATCTGTACAAACGGTTAAAGATTTCTTGCAGGTTCAGCCCCCAAGGTTTAGCAGGAACTGGCCTGCCAAAAATTGGTCCTTTCCTGACTCCACAAGATCCCAAAGGGGCAGGAATAGACGTTCCAGAGGCAGAAATCAATCCAGAGGGGGTGCCTACAGAGGACGACAGTGGCAAGGTAATAACAGAGGCACAGGCACAGCCACTACCACTACAACAGGGCAATCACAGTGACTTGATTCTAACTCCGCCTACCAGGGAACAAATAGCAGCACCATTAGGCGGAAAATTAACCTTATTTTCGAAGAACTGGCACTATATCACAAAAGACAAGTGGATTTTGCAAACCATAGACCAAGGTTACCGGTTCCACTTCCACACTTTACCAGTCAAAAGAGGAATGCCAAACCTGCCTCCAAATCAAAACCAGAAGCTCTACAGCAGATAATGCAATTAACAAAGATGAGAGCTGTGGAAAGAGTGCCCAAAACAGAACAAGGCAAAGGATCCTACTCCAGACTATTCCTAGTTCCAAGAAAGGAAAAAAGTTGGAGACCTATTCTCAACCTGTCCACCTTAAACACATACATCATTGTCCCAAAATTCAAAATGCTGACCCTACAGCAACTTCTTCCCATGCTGGGCAAGGAGTGTTGGCTGGTAACTCTAGATCTCAAGGAGGCATACCTGCACGTCCCCATTCGACCAATTTGCAGAAGATACCTCAGATTTCTTGCAGGATCAGAGCACTATCAATTCTCAGCATTGCCCTTTGGCTTATCTACTGCGCCCAGAGTATTCACAAAATGCCTGGCATCAGTAATCGCCCACTGCAGACTACAGGGAATCCACATTTATCCATACCTGGACGACTGCCTGCTACAAGGGGACAACAAAAGCAAGCTGACAACAGATTTACAAAGGGTCATTTACTTGCTACAATCACTGGGATACACAGTCAATTTACAAAAGTCAAGGCTGATTCCATCCCAAACAAGGACATTCTTGGGCGCAGAATTGGACACAGTAAAACAAATGGCATTCCTAACAGCAGAAAAACAAAAACAAAAAGATCTCCCTCTTTACTTCTTGGCACTAACAAACCAGAGCAAGCTAACAGCAAGAAAAGTTCTGCAGGCCTTGGGCTTCATGGCATCATGCATAATCTTGGTTCCACATGCCAGACTGCATATGAGAAAACTACAGTGGTACCTAAAGAATTTATGGTCCCAACACAGGCACAGCCTAGAAGCAGAAATTCCACTAATTCCATGCCTAAAACAGGAGTTCCTAGGGTGGGCTCAAGCATGCCAGTCAAACCCAGGCTTACCCTTTCACAACTATCAAGCAAGCCAAACCATCACAACAGACGCCTCAGACCTAGGATGGGGGGCTCACATGCTGGACAAATGCGTACAAGGATTGTGGACGCAGGACCAGCTGCACCTGCACATCAACCTAAAAGAAATGCTGGCAGTAAAACTGGCAATCCAAAAATTCAGACCATTTCTCAAAGAAGGCCATTTGATGATAAGGACAGACAACACCACAGTCATGTGGTACATCAACAAACAGGGAGGCACTCATTCATACCACCTATGCAGAATGACTTTGGACCTTTGGAACCTGTCACTCAGCTACAACATCCAGTTACAGTCAATGTTTGTACCGGAAAGGAGAACACTCTAGCAGACATGTTAAGCAGAACCACCTCGGATGCTCACGAATGGATGCTACACCGGACATCTTCAAGACCATCGCAAAGAAATGGGGAATGCCACAGATCTATTCGCTTCCCTCTCAATCACCAGCTCAAAAATTCTGCACAAGGACATTCCATCCACTTGCATGAAAGTGGATTCGCTCTCCTTCAGCTGGAAAGGCCTGACAGCATATGCATTCCCACCTCTACCCTTGATACACAAGGTATTACTAAAAATCAAGGAGGAACGTCCAAGGATAATCCTGATAGCTCCGAACTGGCCAAGACAACACTGGTACCCATTGCTGAGGAGCATGTCTCGGGACAAAATGTGGTCAATACCCCTGATGCCTTTGATGTTAACTCAGAACAATTACAGCATCATGCATCCAAACCTAAAAACGTTGCAACTGACTGCATGGCACATCACATAGCAGCAACTATTCCAGATCTCTCCCAAAGGGTTAAAGACATTATCCTTGAAGCCCGCAGACCTTCAACAAGAAGGAACTATGCAGGGAAATGGAAAAGGTTTGTCATTTGGAGTGCTGAAAGAGGAAAGGATGTGTCAAATATAGATATTGCTAACATTCTGGAGTACTTGGCAGAGCTTCTACATACAGGCCTGTCCTATTCCTCCATCAAGATACATGCATCAGCTATTTCAGCAGAATACAGCTTTGATCCACCTGTTTTCTCGCATCCTCTACTCAGGCAGTTCCTCAGAGGGATCAAGACTGTAAAACCTCCTAGGAAACCACCACTGCCAGCTTGGGATTTGAACTTTGTGCTAGAAAACTTGACACTCACACCTTTTGAACCAGCAGCAACAGCAGACCTACAGCATCTATCATGGAAAACTGCTTTCCTACTGGCAATCTCAGCAAGGAGGGTTTCTGAACTTCAGGCCCTAATGGCAGTACAACCCTTCCTAATCTTCCACCAAGATAGTGTCCATGAGGACTAATCCTACATTTATGCCTAAGGTGGTATCCAGAGTGTCTTTAAACCAGGCAATCCACCTACCTACCTTCTTCCCCAACCCACAAAACAGAGGGGAAAGAATGCTGCATACCTTGGATGTGCACAGACAGCTACGCTACTACCTGGACAGAACAAAAAGTAACAGAAAAACTGACCAGCTTTTTGTAGCCTGTGCAACAGGAAGGGAAGGAAAAGCAATTTCCAAACAGACAATCTCCAAATGGATAGGAAATTGCATACGATTCTGTTACTCCTTCCATGGAAAACCAATTCCACAGAACATACGGCCTCATTCTACAAGAGCAACAGCCACTACCACAGCCTTCTTACGAGGAGTGGCAACCAAGGACATTATTGAGGCGGCTACTTGGACCTCCGTGCATACATTTGCCAAGCATTATAATTTACCTCTGTATTCCAGATCCTGAGCAGGGTTTGCCACTGCTGTACTGCAAGGGATCCTAACCACACCATAATCTATTCTTCCTCCTCCCCTAGTTGGCTATGGTATTCTACCCAGTTGTTATGACTGCAGATGCATCCATGAAGGACATAGTACAGTTTTGTACCTACCATAAATGTAGATGTCCGAACTGGATAGCATCTGCAGTCAGGATTACCCTCCCTCCTTCCCCTCTGTGGTACTCCTAGGGTATTTACCCTCCTAATAGCTAGCTGGTGGGGGGGAGTCTCTTATGGTGTATTTGTTTGTATATATGTACATACATGCTTATTTTTTGTGTTTGCCTTCTATCCTTTGGAAGCATTGGCATTTTTACCCAAAATTTAGCCTTCCAAGAGGGCAACTGGCATCTGGGGCAAGAAACACTGAGGAAAATGGCGTCGGCTGATGCCTTTATACCCGAAGACCAGCAGAGATGACGTCGGGTGAAGTGCGACATCAGCCGGACCCGGACTTTGGAATCCGGCCGACCGAAGGGCTGCCTGACGACAGGACAACCCAGTTGTTATGACTGCAGATGCTATCCAGTTCGGACATCTACATTTATGGTAGGTACAAAACTGTACTTTCTAAGGGTCCTATGTAGAGGTTTGGGAATCTAAATTTGATAAGTTTTCATTGAGGTCGACAAGTTTTTTTCAGCGATCCTTTTGTAAGTTTAGTAAACTTATTTAAAGGCTTTTGTGATACTAGCACCCTATAGTATATGGCTTTCATAGCAGTTTGACACTTTCACAGTTGTCTTACAATTATGGTGTTCTGTTCTAGACTGTAATTATTTCCTCTTTGGGATTTTAATATTCACGAGGAGTTTGTCTTTACAAAAGCTAATACACTAGTCCTAGTTCCATTTCTATGAAGGATTCCTAGTGCAGGTCAGTTAGCTTTCCCCACCCACAAGTGTAACTCCATGAAACCACCATGCACCTTAAGAGTTTGGGAGTTAAGTACGTGGCTTCCACATTGTAGTGCAGTATACTTTATGATTGTACTTCTGTGCAACCACATACAGTATGATATATTTTTATTAATTACCAGTTCCACTTCTGAGATCCTAAAACTTTATTTTTTTTTTTCCTATATGAATTTGTCCCAAAATGGTATGGGGAGATGCTGTAAACTTCAAGGAGCTCATTAGCCAACATTTTTCATACCTTGTATGTAGCTTCCCATATCTCTACCATGACAGATTGCTATGTTCTGTGTCTTTACAGAGCATACTGCTGTCAGTAGCACACTCGCAGGCAAATTGGTTACCTTTTTTTCCTTGGTATTCTTCCCAAGGCATGTGGTAGTTGGCTGCCACCAAGGAATTGTTGGTCTCTGCATATTTCGCTACTTTTTGCTTCATGGCAGAAGTGAGCTAGTGTTATGAATATGCAGCCTTGGCCCACTGACTGAGAATCGTGAGTTGTGTGTCTGACATGTTGGTGAGACAGAGGTGTCTGAGGATCCCCACGCTCTGGAACAGTCTCCTCCTCCATGAGAAGCAATGTCCATCCCATTGACCAATGGATGGGAAATCAGAAGTTCACCCTGGATCTGGCCCCCATGTTTCTGATATACAGAGGCAGACAGTAATGCCCTCATTTAACATATCACCACCAGCATAACTTCTAGAAACTTCCTAACATATCCCCTCCTAATAAACACCTATGATGCATAGAGATGCAACTGGCTCACTGCTCAACTTATAAAAGCCCTGGTTGTTAGCCTAGTATGTAACAAAGTATGCAGCTTCTTCAGCAGTAATGGCGATGCTTGAGGCATTTTCCCTGTTCCTTCAAAACTGAAGGATGTGCATTGAATTAGAGTAGACATGGTTGTGGTTGTGTACTTCTAAGGGCACTGAGTGTTTTATCATATAAAACAGACATGATATTAACTTTGGATAGCCATCTGTTTTGTCAGTGGCAGCACAGTGATAGCTAAAGGAACAACTTATTTTTAAGGAACTTGCAAACCAAGGCTCTGTGGTACAGAAGGATAAAGCCCTGACTTGTGGTTCAGATGACCCAAGTTTGAGTAATGGAGTGGATGCTGCATGTA
>NC_056744.1:567785745-567842068 GCF_019279795.1 Protopterus annectens | reverse complement strand
TTCACAAATTCCCAGATCAGTTCGTCCATCAGACAGATCCCACAGGAGTAAGTGTTCCCATTGATGTCATAGTTGTGGCAGCAGCTAGCTGAGGAGGAGCTAGCCAAGCAGAGCACCTCTGTCCATCCATCGAACATGGAGGCAAGAGCGATGGACAGATATGCCAAGTGGATGTATGACTCAAGCACTTTCACACTGACGTCATTAAATTTACGTGGCACGTTTAATCAGAGATTTCAAACTCTCTGTCCCCATTTCTGCAGAGGATCTGAAGGTTTCTCCTCAGTTGGCGACTCTCTCATCTGTTGCCAATTCATCAATGAGGCTGATGTCACAGCAGAGGGTGCCTCATGAGCAGCTGCTTCAGGCATTGCAGTTAGAAGACATGCCTGAATTAGGCTATACGACTTTGCAGAACCCTTAGAGATGTCTTTTATTAATGCCTCTTTGATTGCTTCTTTAGTTCGGGCCATCAGTGAAGGATACGCTTGCCCACAGTGAGCAGGAAGGAAAGACTCTGTTTGCCACTGGAGTCAAGTTTTCTACCCTTCGACACTCTGTAGAAATCACCTAAGTGGTAAGAAAATGTGGTTCCAATATCTTCAAGGACTAACACAGGGATATTTCTTCCGGAGGCAGAGGAAAAGGTTTCAACGGCAGATGTTACCCCAGATGCAGAGAGGGTCCGCAGAACCAAGACTTCAGAGATTCCTTTTTTTGATGGGCCCTTTCAGCATTTCTAAAGCACTGCCTGACTGTCCATCTCAGGAGGCAGTCTGGGTAGTGTCTTCCTGAACCTGGATGCCTGAATAAATCTTACAAATACGTGGGTGCCAAGTATAATATCCAGATGTTACTACATTCCCTTTTCCCTTCCACCTCCAAGGAAGAAACTCCCTGATGTTATTCCGTCAGGAGGAGTACGCAGCACAAGAGGTTCAAAAGCTGCTACAAAAGTCATCCAGATTGTCTTACCAGGACAAATAGGATTCAGAACTTACTCCCACTTCTTTTAGTGGCTAACAAAACAGGGGGACCAGAGACCAATTCTGGATCTAAGTAATCTGAATAAGTATGTAAAGAAGTCAAAGTTCCGAATGGTTACAGTTCAATCCATCCTGCCTCTTCTGCACCAAGACTATTGGATGTGTTTTGTAGCTCTCCAGGATGCATGCCATCATATCAAAGTAGACCGATGTTCCAGAAGACACCTGTGCTTTCAGCTGGGAGCCAGTCAGTACCAATTCGGAGCACTGCCCTTTGGACTCACCACAGCCCCCCTGGGTCTTCACCAAAATGCATGGCAGTTGTGGCAACTCATGAGACTCTAAGGATTCCAGGTCTTTCCCTACTTCCAACAATTGGCTCCTCACCACCCTAACCAGGAATCAACCTCTACAAGCCAGAGATTACTTGCTTCAGCTATCCAACTCACTAGGTATTACGATAAATCTTGCCAAACCTAAACAGAATCCTGTACAGACTCAGGAATTTGTAGGAACTCAACTGGATAGTTCAACTCATGTGGCCTCATTCCCTCTTCATTGCATTACATCCTTCAAATCGGGTGCAGGACCTACTGTGCGTCATCCATCCCCTCCAGTGAGACTAGTAAAGCTCTTGGGTCAGTGTCAGTTGCCATTATTCTAGATCATCTAGCAAGATTCTTCACGTGAATCCTCCAATGGACTTTGGTGGTACAGTGGTCTATTCTTTACCAGCCTCTGTTACCATAAAGCTCACTCTGGTTTGCAAACCTCAAATTTGCTGGTGGATCCAGTCAGACTACCTGTTTTGGCCCAAGCTGTTCTCTCTTCCTACCCCAGTGGCCACAGACCCCCAACTGGGGTGGTGGTGGGGTATTTCAAGGGAAGGATGTTCCAAGACACATGGTCCTCCTCTGAGACCAAGTTTGCATTATCAGTGTCCTAGAGATAAGAGCAGTCCTCCTAATGTTGCAAGCCTTTGAGGACATTCTCCCCTTGGGGACTATTGCAATGCACATAGGCATGTCAGCAGTCTGGTACAGAAACAAACACGTATGAACCCATTCCTACCCATTGTGCAGAGAGGCCATGACTGTCTGGGAATGAGTGATCTCTTCAGACAGCTAATTGCAATGTACAGACTGGGGAAAACCAATGCACTGGCAGACTCATCAGGACCATTGTGATTCCTCATGAGTGTTCCCTCAGTCAAGTAGTTAACATTATTTTTAGCCACTGGGACCAGCCTTGCTGTGACCCATTTACCTCTCCCCTCAATGATAAGTGTAACAAGCACTTCACTCATCTCCCCCCTCTCTGGGGGAGTAACCGAGGGATGCTCTGATTCACGATTGGCCCCCAGGTCTCCTCTATGCCTATCCCCCTCTTCCACTGATCCTGAAGTTACTACAGAAAGCAAGCAAGCTGAAGCAGGCTGAAAAGTCATCCTCATTGCTCCCTTCTGGCCTCAACAGGTATGGTTCACATTCCTCTAGTCTCACTTGAAGTATCCTCCATGGATACTGGAGCCCACACTTGATCTCTTGTCTCCTCCATCAGAAATTCAACATCCCAATCTCCACACCCTCAAGATGACCACATGGTTTCTACACTTCCAGTGCTAGTAAGATGGTCCAGGCTCACTTCCACAGTTCGTGACATGTTGGCCTCCACCAAGAAAGTCTACAGAAGAAAATGGAAAAGCTTCTCTGTGCTTCCAAAGAGAATATTGACCCTTTTTCAGCCTCTACTTCAGCCATCCTTTCTCACTACTCTTTTTAAGAAAGGGGTTAGCTTTTCTACTACTAAACATCAGTTAGCAGCCATATCCAACTTCCTCACTGGAAACAAATCCCTTTGTCTGGCAACTTTGATTTATGTAAAGCTTTTCATGAATTTATTTTTTCTCCCTAGACCTCCAATAAAGGATCCCTCTTCTCCTTGGGATCTCTGTGGTCTTATAACGGTCTGCTCAGAAACCCTTTGAACTGGCAAACAAATGCGATATGAAGTTTCTTGGAAAATAATACTGTTCATAGCTATCACTTCAGCAAAAATTTCTGACCTCCAGGCCTTATTGGCTAAGCCTCCTTGCTTAAGGATAGGGTGTATCTATGAACCAACCCTTTCTGCCTAAAGTGGCAACTGAGGCTAACATTAATCAGTGCATACAATTACCAGTATTCTTTACAAACTTTACCAAGGGCAAATATATGTTGCATCATCTTGATGTTCATAGACAGCCACATTACCTTCACAGAACAAAAGTGCAGAAAATCTGATCAGCTGTTTGTATCCTTCTCTCCTAACCACTTAGGTGAAGCAGTTTCCAAAATTATTATGGATTAATGACCATTTCACTGATTATTCTCAAAAAGGTTTGGAATTGCCTTATCGTCCTAGATCTCATTTCTCTAGATCTGTGGCTACTTCTCTGCCTTATCAAGAACTTCCGTTGGCTGTATCTGTGCTGCAGCCACTTCATCAAAGACTCGTACATTCGTTATACAGTGTAAATTGGACACTTTTTCCAGAAGCAGAGCTTCCTTTGGTTAGACGGTGCTCCACCATGTCCTTGCTTGAGGGCCTTCTGAGAGTTGCATAGCTGGGGACTGACTCATTTGTGAGGAAGAATGAAGAGTACAACATCAGATTTAGACATTATGTACTTACCATAACTTGGCATCTGTGTTGTCCATTTTCATTCTTCCTCACCTTCCCAGCCATTTCCAGACCTTGTCATTCCTAGAAGGATCTTTGGATGATAAGGGAACCTTTATGTTCCAGGTTTGAGCCTCAGGTCTTTCCTTGTCTGTTCGGTCTCTAACAGCAAACTGAGGAGTTGGAGATGGAATAGAGCATTATGGGTAGAGGGTGGATCCTGAGTCTTATAAATGTGGCAGAGTTGGATCTATAACCCATTTGTGAGGAAGAATGAACATGGGCAACACATACCAAGATATGGTAAGTACATAACTACTAATTTTATTAACTTAAACATTGCTGGCTAATATTGCTGTAGTGAATTAGCAGCATGCTCATAGTAAGATTTCAAACCATTATACTTATCTCACTTGGACAGTACTTGAACATTGCTCCACATAATCATGTTGAAAATGTGAAAACAGTTTAGCTGTTATGAATGACATAGAAGGGCAGCAAGCATTCATTATCTGGTGTTTTATTGTCCAGCATGTGAAGTTAAATAGCATGAAAAAATTGTAGTAAAGCAAACAAGTTAGTCTAGTGTACAAAATATTGCACATGTGCAGCTTTTGCCTCCCACACCTCTGCAGTTCAAAACTAGGAAGTCCACATTATGGCACTAGGTATGACTGTAGGTTTTGGGAATACTCATTAGGATCTCTTTCAAGTGGCAGCTTTATACTAGAAGATGTGAGGGACAGCCTATCGGCTATTTTTTGTTTTAGGATGCCATCTTTGACAAACTTAGAATTTTTTTTTTTGTCAACCTCCACAGCCTTGATGGAGATGGCTCACCTTGTCTGTCCTAATCAAACCCCATTCCATCCTGCTTTATCCAGTATATCATGACATCTGAATTTAGGAAGAAAGGTAGGGGCATCTCTAACATATTTCCTTTTTGGAGCCCTCTTCCGTTTATAAAAGGTAGTAGACGGGGAGCTAGGTATCATCATGCTTCCCTGATCACATTAGTTATGCATGCTAATATTCTTGCCCCTAATCTTGCACCTTACCTTTAAAGTAAAAGTCTGTAGCACTACCACTGTGATGACAAATTTGAGCTGAATTTTTGCAAGGTTATGTTTTGTACACAGGATATTTGTTTCCTTTTTTGATTTATTGTTTTTTGGTTATATTTTTAAATATCATAACTTTAATCAAAGCCAATTCAGTGCATTCCAGCTGCTCTTAAGCAAGTGGCAGCATGCATTCCATCAACATTTTGTTCAATCTCATTTAACATTCATGATATAATCCAATTAAGTATACACACAATCTGTAGATGTGTCTTTGTGTACACATACTTCACACGTTAATTTTGATAGCTGTATTTCATTGCAAGGCATTTCTTTAAATCAGAATACCTTAAAGGACATTTCTGTATTATAAAATGTGATCATCTGAACATTGTTTATTTCTGTTGAACATACTATGTCCATCTTGCTCCTTCAGTACTCTAGCATTATCTGGTAATAGAGAATGATTTTCTTTGTTCTTGGAGAATGCAGGTTCATAAGTAATTTTTACTTTCAGTACACTTCATCTGGATGTGCTTTTTGATTGACACATCTGCAGAGATTGATTCTTTAGATTCCTCTTTGGATAACCCGGTGGACTTTACTATTGCAGTAAACTGGTACTTCCATATCTTGAAGCTTCCAGGGGCACACCAGTTGAGGCACATTTGTTTCAAGCAGATGACATCTGTTTCTTCCTAATGGCATTTTTCTGTAGTTTGGAATAAAGGAAGTTATGTACTCACCCTAACATTCTATATGTGCTGTCCATTTTCATTCTTCCTCAACATATGGGTTTGGATCCAATGCTCTGATCTGACTTGCCCTCTATTCTACAGCTTTTGGAAACCGTTTGCAGCTCCCTAAAGTAAAACCTTGTTATATTTTACATACTATGGAAAATCACTTCCTGGATCTCAAAGAAAAGGAACTTGGTTCCTGAGGCACACTGCTGTTCCAGAAGTCAAAGGAAATTATAGAGGGCTGGAGGAAGTGAAGTTGAAGAATGAAAATGGGCAATACAGGTGAAATATGAGTACATAACTTTATCTGATGTAAAGTTTCATTCGTTCAACATGTGGGACAGAGAGTCCCCAGCTACCTGAATCTTCGGTGCACTCTAAGGAAGGATATTCATGAGTATGGTAGAGCCGAAGGTTGCTCTACGTCTCTAGACCAGATCCAATTTGTAATGAGTAATAAAGGTATGAGGGTTAGCCCAAGTGGCAGCTGTACAACTATCATCCATGGATGTTCTGGCTAGGAAGGCTGATGAAGGCACCATGGACCTAGTTGAATAGGCCTTTAAGGGCTTAGGAAGGACCAAACCCAGCTTTTTATAGACTAAGGAAATAGTCAGCCATTTTGATACTTGCCTTTGAAACTGTTGGGCCAGTTTGATTTCTGAAAAGGATACCAACTGGTCAGATTTCTTGAAGTTCTCAGATCTGTGAAAATAAGCAACATAATTGTCTATGAACATCCAGTAAGTGCAACATGTATTCACCTTTGTTAGAGAAATTTGGAAAAAATACAGCACGATTAATGGTTTGATTAATGTTGGATCTTGACACCACCTTAGGAAGAAAGGGTTGGTTCTTAGACACACTATCCCTGTGAAAGATTAAATAAGGAAGCTTAGATAATTAAATAAGGAGGCTTAGATAAGGCTTGCAGTTCTGACACGCTTCTAGTTGATGTAATGGCTATAAGAAAAATCATTTTCCAAGTTGGATATTACAGCTCTCATCTTGCTACAGGTTCGAAGATGGTCTAAGTTAGGGCCTCTAACATTAAAGTTAGATTCCAAAGTAGAGCAAGGTCCTTGAAGGGGGGTGGGGTTAGTAAAACTCCTTTTATAAAGGCCTTACAAAGACGAAGATGCTAATGTAGTATTATCACCTTCGATATGAAAACTGGAGATGGCAGCTAGGTGAACTGCAGAAGGACTAGCCCCTTCATGTAAATGGGAGTCAGGAATTAAAGGATCTTGTGTACTGGTGCTGAAAAAAAGGGTCCGTGGCATGCTATTGTGCCCAAAGGGCAAAGCTTTTACATTTGCTCTTGTATGTTTTTGTTATGACAGCCTTGTGAGAAGATTAAAGAATATGGTGCACTGGAGATGAGAGCTTTGTTTGTCTGGCTATCAGTGGAATTGGAGATTCCATATGGTTAACTTGAGGCCCAAGATGTCCAGGTGAGTCATGTCTGTTGGGGGTGTGACATGAGATCTGAAAACTGTTCCAGAATCCAAGGTGGGTACAGTAGAGGCGGCCACAGGAAGGGAAACCAAATCTGTTGAAGCCAATAGGGAGAAATTAGGCTGACCTCACTGTTCAATTGGGATGCTTTCTGTAGAAACTTGGGAATAAGTGGAGTCTGAGGTTAAGCGCAAAGGTCGCTGATGCATAGACCCTGTTCCCAAATCTGTCCAGCACCCTAGTTTCCTTGTTAGGGGGGAGGACAAAAGAACTCTGTTCTGCAAATTCGTTCTTAGTGGCTGCCACCACGACCATAACATATACCAGTACTCCTTTGCTCCAGAACTTCATACTTTTAGGTAGTGCCAGAATCCTATCTGGTGTCATGGAGATCAGCTCTAGAAAATCTGTTTCCTTCCATGCCCACTGAGAGATAGTCAATGAGCTCTTCAGTGGGCAGAGTCACCCAGGAGGTAGATGAGCCAGCAGTAAAAGCCTCCAGAAATACCGATTTCCTCTTGAAGGGTTGTCGAAAAACCAACCACCCCATTGTTTCATGATTTCTAAAGAGTCTCCAAATGAGACATCAGGTGGTGATCTTGGGGGACCCTTTTCCTTCAGCTGCGAACCAGAAGGAAGATCTGAGGGGGAGGAGCCATCTGCTCTCTAGATGAAAATACTCCTCTCCACCACATCAAAGGCAGAATTCCCTGGGGAGAAGGAAACCATTGTCACCAAGAAGACATGCTTCTGGACCAACAGCTCCCTCTGACCCAAAGACAACACCCCCCAAGACGGTCATAACCAAAATATCAAATGCTGAGGCTCTGAGAGGCTGAGACTGCTCCCACAATTTGAGTCGACAACAAAGCTTCAGGTCCGGGAGCCCTCCAATTCCAATATGCTCAGAACCAGTGTGCTCAGAGAACACACTAGATGAGAAAGGTTTTCTTTGGATCCAAAACAAATGACAGCTGGATACTTAGATCTGAGGGCTCTGAAACAAAGGACAGATTGGAGGTGGAGTTGTATAGATTGAGGCCTCCAGACCTGTTGGGGTAGGAGCTGGGAGAACTGCCATCTGAATTTGTCAAACTTCCTCCTAATTCTATTCAATTCCTCTTCTGTGAAACTTCTGAGCAAACGAAGAGGGGTTGGGGGGGGGTGACATTTTTCCAAGAAGGGAGATGGGAGCCAATATGGGACTGGATCCAGAGATGATGCTTACCTGGTACTTGGGTAATAGTTTTGTCTCTGAGGGGGTTGGGGGGGAGAATGACATTTTTCCAGGAAGGGTGATGGGAGCCAATATGGGACTGGGTCCAGAGATGATGCTTACCTGGTACTTGGGTAATAGTTTTGTCTCTTAGGAAGTAGGATATGAAGAGATGAACCTGTTGCTTAAAGTGGCAGGCTCTGACTTGTTGCTTGACTGACCTGAATATTTCTTCATCTTTTTTGGCTCTAAGGTCCGATATGAAGAAGACTGAGATGAACCAGTTTTCTCTGAAGACCTCTCATGCCTCCTTTTTATCAAACTTTGAGGATTGAGCTCCTGATAGTGATTCTCTGAAGGAATAAGGCCTTTAAGTATCAATTTATTCTTTTGCGCTCTATATGGGCCCTTGGGTTGAAAGATTTGGAAATAGAGTAGGAAGCCTGTAAAAAGCTAACATCCTAAACAGAGACACAATGAGTGGGTGTCAGGTGGGGACTCTTGTGCCCACATTTTCCACACATAAAACAAAAGGTTTATCTGACAAATTCCTTCCAACAATACAACTAGAAACAAAAATCAGAATGAGGAAGTCTAGGAAAGTTAAATAGCTACCAAAAGAAAATGCTGTCAAATGTCAAGGAAAAAAAACGACAATGGGACACTACTCTCATAAAGAGAAAAAGAAAGCTGGCCAATAAAATGGCAGAGAGAAAGAATTACCAACTTTGGTTAAGAAAAAAACCCAGAATTGCCAACTGTAAGTAGATCTAACTTGTAAAAGGAGGATAATGAGTAGAAATACCAGCAAAATAAACAAGAAGCACCTATTGTGTAGAAAAAAAGATTAGCTTGGGAGCTGTATTGACAGTCTGTTCCCAATGGTGACAAATGAGATCTGGGGAAGGAGGGGGGGGGCTACAGCATTATGGTTAAGGGAGGAGCTCAAGAGTTTTTGGTTTCCATGAGCTGTAGAACAGCATCTGAGTTGGATCTAAGCCCATATGTTGAGCAAATGAAAATTAACAACATAAGATCAAATGCTGCTGTAAGGATTCCTTTAAGTCACCCTAGTGACTTAATAGAACTTTGAATTTTCACATGTTCTCCCTTTGCAGAGAAGGTAGAAGTTTAACATGCTTGTTGTAATCAAGCTAATGCCTTAACAGATTTAGTTCAGTCTTTCTTGTACCTGCTGTTGTCAGGCATTGGCAGTGATATGCATGATGTTCCATTTAGATCCATACGTAGGTAAGCAGGCAGCAAATTAGTACTTTGCCATATGTTAGTTGTATATGGCAGTAATGTTAGTTTCTGAAGCAATACAGTTGATGCTTTGACTTTATTAAATGTTTTACAAGTCTGTGTGTTTCTCAAATGTCTGAGCATCCTTCACACTGAATGCTCTGTGCTCTACCTCAGTGTTGTACTAATGTTTTAAATTCTGTAATCGCAATACTTGCATACTGCAGGCCATTGCCTTTCAATACTGATTTCAAATGTCCATGCCTCAGGGGTGTAGCCATCAGTGCATTAGTCATTTATCTTGTATTTGGTAGCTTCATGACCTCAGGGAATTAACTAATAAATCCTTATAGATCAAATGTGAAGTCTTGGCACTGAAAGTTTGTTCTAGCTTGATGTCATTATCTGCCTGCTACTGAATAAGGTAACATGGCTTCTCTAAAATAATCCTGGCCATTATGTGCAGCATATTTCTTAACCACTTACTGCATTTTTATGGACATTCTTGACCAAAATGCAACAATGTAAGATATTTGTTCTCACTTTACAATTGCTAAGATTTATGTAATGTCCTTCTATTCTCATGTTGCAGTATTCTAAACATGAGGGATCCTCTGCCTGAGGCGACCTGAACATCTGGCCCATATACAAAAAACTTAGCTTGGCAGCTGTATGGTGCTTGGGACATTGCATGTAGTTACCATAAATAGTAGGCCATAAATGTGATGTCTGCATGCACAGACCTCAGCACTTCTCTGCTGCCAGTCAACCATCAGCTCGCTCATTCTACTCTGCACCAGTGTCTTCAAAAAGGCAAGTACCCCATTGGGGAACACTTTCTATTCTGGTTTCTGTTTTTTCTTTTTCCTTAAGTTGATTCTGTCCATGTCCTGTAGGAGGGGAAAATGTAAGTACAGACAGCCACGACCTCTACCTCTTTTTTGTTTAGGGCCTTCCCATGACTACACAGTGTGTTCCATTTGTAGGTCGTTTATCCCTAAAACTCTGCGCAGCTGTCGTGCAGCCCTAGACTTTGTGAAAAACCAACCTCTTAAGCAACTTGCTTTGGGTATAGAAGCAATGCCTGCTGCATCGGCCAAACCACAGAGGAAAAAAGGCTAAAGTAGCAAGGCTGGAAAAAGCACCTGCTCCTCCTGGTTTGGATGTCCCACCAGTCACCAATCTAGGGGCTGAAGTACGTCCGATGACTTTGGTGGGTACCATTTTGGATGACACCCTAGTTTCTCCTGCCCGCACTTTCACGAAGGTGCCAGCGTTTGCCTCCAATAGGGGGTAGAGACCAGGTTCTCCCAAATGGCTTATGACACCTTTCATAACTGATTAAAGCTCTTCTAATCCTCTGGTGTCATCTGATCCTAGGCCTACACCTGCTCAGCCCAAACCAAAAAGTATGACTCTGAAAAAGAAACAAAAGTGTAAGGATTTGTCTGCTCCTTCAGAATGTATTTCTGATTGGCAGGCATTCTCTCAATCTCTCTCCTAGGTCTTTATGGCTGTTAGGCCTACTTCTTCACAGACTTCTGGTCTG
Organism: Protopterus annectens; assembly: GCF_019279795.1. Taxonomy (NCBI): domain Eukaryota; kingdom Metazoa; phylum Chordata; order Ceratodontiformes; family Protopteridae; genus Protopterus; species Protopterus annectens. The sequence continues at coordinate 567,831,149 of NC_056744.1, read as the reverse complement.
CCAGCTTTGAGCCCCAGGCCTGCTTCTTTAGGCCCCTTGCCCCATCCACAGACACCTGAAGAAGATTAATCTTCCTCTTCAGAGGAGTTCCTTTCATATTCCTCATAACTGCCTTCTCCCTTAGGATATTGTCCTTTTGAGGAAGACTGTCTAGAAGGTGGTTCCCCCACCTGAAGACATCACCTTTAGGGAAACTATTTCCAAAATGAGAGTACTTCAAATGGGAATCCACACAAATGACAGAAGTTCAAAAGAGAGATTATGAGCTTCTGCAGATGGAATCCCCCCACCCCCCATTTGGCCATTCCTCCAGTTATCCCAGCCTACTTGCCTCCGCTTACAAAGCTCCAGATTCTCTGCCACCAGCCCCAAAAAGATCAGACTGGTTCTGTAAAGTCCCTGATGACCTCAAGTTTCTTATGAAGCCACCTGTGGCAGACCCTGCTGTAATTGCTTTCTCTCTGGTTAAACAATCCAGACAGATTCTCTTCCTTGTTCCCATCGGATAAAGATAGTAAAATGATGGACAGGTTAGAGAAGAAAATCTGCACATCTTCCACCCTGGCCTTTAGAGCCATCAATTATCAAATGCATATGGTGAATGTATGCCTTGGACTTGGTCTGACAAGCTATGGATCAACTGAACTCTATTACAAATTCACTCGCTAAGGCACAGGTGGCTTCTACCCTTTCATTAGCTGCACAGGTCACTAGACACACTCTAAAATGCAGCTATGCTGCAGAAGCATTAGCCAGGTCAGCTGCTTCAGCCTCAGTCCTCCGTAGGTACTCCTGGCTCAGGCTGCAATCATTGCCTGATGATTTTAAACGCAAAATTATGGATTCTCCTCTTGACAATAGCTTTCTCTTTGGAAAGCAAGTCAGATCACCTCTTTCTGACTACCCCAGGGCTCTAGGACAGGCTGTGTCCAAGCAGACTGTTTGTTTACCTCTGGGTTTCCAAGACTCTTCCTTCTCAGATGAGCCCTGTTAGTGCTCCTGAAAGGAGGCCTGACTGATCCTTTCTGGAGGCAGCCAAGGAATGTTTGTCTCTGCACATAAAAAAAAAAGATTCCTGGGTTTAGAGACTCCTGTCCAGAGGTTGTACTGTACCATTTTCCCTAATCCCTCCCACCAGTGTGAAGAAAATCCCCACTGTTCCACCCAGTCAGAGGGGAAGCAACATCTCTAGAAAAAGCTGCTCTGGGAGTCATCCATAAGGTCCCCCTGACCATAGAGTATCCAGAACTTAAGATTAATCTTGGTGCCAAAAAAGACAGGGGACTTGAGACCAGTTCTGGAACTCAGCAAGTTAAATTAGTTCAGTATTCAAAGTTTCAGATGGTCATGGTTCAGTCCATTTTGCTTCTGCTGCAAAAGGACAATTGGATGTGCTAGATAGATCTACAGGACACACTATCTCATCAGGATGAACAGGCGTTCCAGAAGATACCTGTGCTTCTAGCTGGGAGCTGCTCATTACCAGTTCAGAGCACTGCCTTTTGGTTTCACCACAGCCCGTAGAGTGTTCACCAGATGCATGGCAGTGGTAGCAGTTCACTTAAAGACTGCTGGAATTCTGAGTGTTTTCATATCTAGATGACTGGCTCCTAACTGCCCCAACCAGGTGTAGACTTCTGCGGGTGAGGGACTACTTGCTGCAGCTGAGTGTTCATCTAGGAATCTGTCAATTATGGCAAATCTCAGCTCCCACCTATGCAGAGCCTGGAGTTCATAGGTGCTCATCTGGACCCCATCAGTCAGGTAGCCTTTCTTTTCTGTACTCCAATATAGACATGAGCTCCCAAGTGAAAATGATTCAAAGTTCTCTTTTCTGGGCCTATTAATCTTGCAAGCCCTGGGATCAACAGCAGCAGCTATCACCCTCATTCCTCTGGCCAGGTTCCATATGTAAATTCTTCAGTGGACACTTTATGTTCAGTGATCCTTTCTGCAACATCCATTGACCACTCCAAGGTTACACAAGCATGGAAAATGTCATCTTTGGTGGATTCATTCAAATCATCTGCGTAGGCCGTCCATTCTTCTCCTGGCCACATTGACCCACCAGTGCCTGTTTCATAGAAACTACCCTGCCAAACCCAGATTGGTCTGGAATGCTTCCACTCCACTCTTGAAACCCAGAAAAGGTGCCAGAAAGCCTTCCTCAGCCAGGCCTACCTCCTCTCAAACTACTCTAGCCCTTTCATGACCATACGTGACTGTCAGACTCTTAAAGTCTATCTTCCCCTTTCTGCCTTCTCATTGTCTTCCCCTGTGGCAACACATAATCTCAGACACCTGGGTCCTGTCAGTAGTGGGAAAAGGATATTTCATGGCCTGGAGGGAAAACCTCTACCAAAAGTATCTCACACCCTCCAATGGACCAAATTCATCTCATCCCACAAGTCATTCAAGATCTTATCAGACATGGTACTATTCAAAAGGTCTCTCCAGGACAGAAAGGCCTAGGTTTTTATTCCAGATGAAAGGATGGCTCATGGAGCTCCATCTTGGACCTGACCCTTCTAAACCCTTTCCTCCATGTACCCACCTTCTGCATGCTCTCCGTCCAACCACTTCCACTCTTCTATTGACCCCTAATTCTTATCTGGCCACTTTAGACCTGAAGGATGCATATCTTCACATCCCTATCCACCCATCTTATTGGAAATTCCTGCATTTTGCAGTACAATCCTTGCACTATCAGTTTACTGCCTTGCCTTTTGGTTTGTCCACAGCACCAAGGGTATTCACAAAATATTTAGCTCCTGTAGTGGCTTTTGTAGAACAAAAGGTGTTTAAATTTTCCCATACTTGAGACTATCTCCTTATCCAGGCAGGTCATCCAAATACTCTACAAAGGCACCTACAATCCACCATCTCAAATCCTCACTAACTCCCTCCCAGGACCAGGTGTTCCAGGGTTGCACAATAAGAACAGATTTGATGGAGGCCTTTCTTCTCCTAGAAAAGGTCACATCCTTGACCACGTCAAGGATCTTCTACTAGCCAGCTGCATTTTGGCCAGGGAGTTCTACACCTCTTGGGGTTTGACGGCCGCATTTCCCATGTTGCCCCTAGCCAGGTTACACATGACAGAATGTCAGTGGTATCTGAAGAATGTTTGGTCCCAACACACCCACCCACTAGAGTTCAGATAGCATTCCTTCCACGTCTCAAGAAAGATCTTGTGATGGATCTAGCAAATTCATCTGAACCCAGGACTACCATTGCAACCACACTCTGTGGTTCAGCAGATGTACACAGATGCATCAGATCTGGGATGGAGGAGCAACTATGAATGGACTGAATGTTCAGAGCCAATGGGACCCCTAACTTCGGGGAAAAAAACGCATCAATATCGGGGAAGTGACTGCCCTTATCCTAGCCCTAAAAACATTCCTCCCCCTCGTACACCCAGGACCTCTAAGAATCTGTACAGAAAACACCATAGTCCTGTGGTATATCAACAAGCAAAGGGGGATAAAATCCTACTTGCTCTGCAGGCAGTTTACATCCCATCTCAAAACAATGTTCAGGAGGATTCTGTCAGCAGGTCATTATTACGGAATCACAAATGGATGTTGTACAGGGATATCTTCCTAGACATAGTCCACTGGTGGGGTACACCACAAATAGATCTATTTGCCTCCCCTCAGAACAGACAAGTGAAGCTATTCTGCACAAGAACTCCCTGCCCACAAGTCTGGAAGGGTGGATGTCTTCTCAGTGTCCTGGAAGGGGACGATGTCCTCCTATTCTCATGTTGCAGTATTCATCATAGTGGGGGAGGTTGCTGCCTGCAGCACTAGACATCTGATGAGTATACCAGTGTCTTTGGAGCCGGGGGTACATATGACATCTCCGGTCACAGCCATAAACTGACGTAGGCTATAAAAGTGATGTCTGCACATACCCCTTTCAGAATTTTTCTGCCGCAGTGAATGTCAGACTCCTGTTCACCAGTTTGGGAAGCAGATCACTTGTTATCCAGACTACCACTACAGGTAAGTACCATGTTGGGTTTTCTATTTTTTTTTTTTGCAAGTTTCTCAGACATACAGGTCTGCTAGAAAGGGGAAGTGTGCTTGTGGAAGAAAAATTCCTCACAAGGTTACGCATGGTTTGTAAGATTCTCCTGAGCCGTCTGGCCGCATTGAAACTGTACCTAGAAAATCAAAGTCTCCGGCATCTCCTGCTCAGCATGGAGGATGAGGTAGGCATGTTTGAGCCGCCATTGAAGAACGCCAAGAAAATCAGGCCTGATTCCCACGCTGTGCCTCAGGTGTCCAGAGAAAATCTTAAGATGGAGGAAAGGCCAGGATCTCTTCAGACCTCAGTTTCCCAACCAGGCCTGGGAACCACTATGGAAGCTGGGATGGGGAGAATGAGTACGTCCACTGAGGGTAATCGGCCATCAGATCCTGATGGAGGGGAATCATGGCTTGCACAGTCAGAAGGGCCTACTCCTTCCCTACCAGCCTCCCAAATGTCGGCTCCTAGACATACTCAGCCCTCTACCACTTTAAAGAGGAAACAAAAACTTGAGCATTCTGAGCCACAACCTGTTCCTGGATGGGAGTTTTTTTCCCCGGGACTTTTTATGGCATTCCAGGCCTTACAGACTCAACCCAACAACTGTAGCACATTCAGTGCACCCTTTAGAGGTATCAAACTCCTCTGAGGAATCAACTCACCTACTGTTCACAGATTTATTCCCCTAAGGATTTCATTACCCCAGAGGAAGAGGATCCCATCACCCCTGAATCTCCAGGAGAAGAATTCAGTTTTGGGGACACTATCTCCCTCATGAGGGAACATTTTAAATGGCAGGCCTCAGATGGCTCTTAGACTAAGAAAAGGTACTTTGACCTGCTAAAAATGGAACAGCCATCTCCTTCTGCTGTACCTCCCTTGCTGCCAGCCTTCCAAGATGCCTTTATGGCTGCTTCATAGGCCCCAGATTCCCAACCCCCAGCCTCTAAACATCAGACCCGACTCTACAAGGTGCCTCAGGACACTCCATTCCTTTTTAAAATTCCACCTTCAGACCCAGCAGTTATTGCTGTTTCAGCAAATAAATCTTCCAGACAGTTGCCCTCTACTGCTCTTTATCCTATTGATAACGACAGCAAATTTATGGACAGACTGCGCAAAAGTCTATACCTCCTCCACCCTGGTTATCAGAGCTCTCCATTACCAAACCCACATGGCTAGTTATGTCTTGGACACCTTCTCCAAAGCTACTTCTCTGAGGTTCCTGAATCACCAATAAAAACTCAACACCCTACTATCCACCGCATTTCAGGTGACTAGGTACTCCATTCAGCTGTGATGCTGTGGAATCCTCTTCAAAATCAGCTGCCTCAGATTCAGAACTGAGGAGATATTCCTAGGTGAGACTTCAGCCCCTACCTATGCATGTGCAAACTAAACTACTTGATGCAACCCTAGACAATAAAGCCCGTTTTCGACAAGCTTCAGCAGAACTCCTTAAATCCCTTCAAGAGAATGGAAAAGAACTACAAAACCTGAAGTGTTTACTTGCATCTCCTATCCCCAGATATCACATTATTCCTTTGTCAGGAGACAGTTCTCCCACTCTGCTCCACCTAAGGCAAAGGGATGTAGGCAAGCTAGAAAAAGCTCTGATGTCCTATTCCTATGTTGCAATATTCTTGGTGTGGGATTTCCTGCCTTCAGGCGACCTGTACGTCCACTCCTATACAAAAGCTTCAGCTTGGCTGTTGCAGATGTGTTGGACGTCACACACAGGGCCATAAACCAGGGACCCTATGTGTGACGTATGCATGCACAATCCTCAGAACTTGAAGCTAAGCAGGTAAAGTAGATGGTCCAACAGGGTAGGCTGGCAAAGGTGACATAATGCCCTGGGTCTGTTCTGTAATGGAGAGGCATCAGGGAGCAGATGGTCTGTGAGGGGGAATGGTGGGTGGGAAGGAATACTGCAATATGGAAGAGAAGGATGTCTGTGGTTATAGTAAGATTTTATACAACTATTCTATGTCCTTATATTCCTATGTTGCAGTATTCTTGGTGTGTGAGAGTACCACAGCTTAGTTTGAAGAAAGGGTGGTAAATGCAGAAGATTATTTCACAAAGCCTTGCAGGATTGCCCTGGCAAATCCTGCGCATACTTTGGAAACTTGGTCCAGTTTGTAATATTTGGTGAAAGTGTGTATAGTGGACCATGTAGCTGCTTCCATAATGGAAGCTGTGTCTATGCCTTTTTGGAAGGCCTTGGAAGTGGCCACTGCTCTTGTGGAGTGTGCCTTAACCCCAACTGGAGTTTTTTTCCATGTTGCAAGTAGCAGAAAACTATTGCCTTTCTAATCCAGGATGCAATGGTCTGTTTGGTGACTGCCTTGCCCAATGCCCTGGGGTGGAAAGATGAGGAGTTTGGATTTCCTAATGTCTTTAGTCTTGTCCAGGTAAAATCTCAGTTGCCTGTGGAAATCTAGGGAGTGGAGTATCCTCTCTCCTTGGTTAGAGGGAGAGGGGAAAAATTGGGTAGGTAAATGGATTGATTTAGAGAGAAGTCATTGCCTACCTTGGGCATGAAGGAATGGTTAGTTCTCAGTGTGACCATGTGCCTATGCAAAATGGTGTAAGGTGAGCATGCCGTTAAGGCTTGTAGCTCAGAAACCCTTCTGGCAGAGGAAATGGCCACTAACAGTACAGTTTTCCAAGTACAAAACTGTAGAGAGGCTGTATTAGCTGGTTCGAAGGGGGGGGGGGGGCTGGGTGAGTTTTTCCAGGATGAAGTTCAGGTCCCATGGAGGAGGGATAGGCTTCTTAGGTGGTCTGATGTGTAAGACGCCTTTAAGGAAGAGTTTCACATGTAGCCTGGCTAACAAGGGAGGATCTAGAGGTAAGCAGGCTGATAATGCGGAGAGGTGCAGTTTCACTGATGAATAGGAAAGTCCACCCTTTGCAAGTTGATACACCAAGAATACTGCAACATGGAAGAGGACATCTATGGTTATGGTAAGATTTTACACAACTACTCTCTCCTAGGTTTCCTTCCACTCCCTCATCCACCCCCTTTTTGAGTCAGTCTGACCAAGCCAGACCACCTCCACTATAACTTGCAAACTCTAAACCCCAATACCCCCCCCCTCATCCCTTCATCTCACCCTTTCCCTACCCTCCTGGCAGAAAATCACATCAGAAAACTGGATGTTCGTGTTTCATTGTTGCAGTCATCACATTTGGGTAATCTGCTGGCAGCTTGCCCTCAGTCGGTCTGATTAACAAAGTCTTGGGTCCTGCGTCGGTTGCTGTCTCTTGTTCCATGACATCAGGTCATCAGGGTAACATGCAGCTGACACCATTCCATCAGTCTTTCTTGCCGCGCAGTGCCCAAAGCAGAAGCCGTTCGCAAGTGCCGGTCGGCAGACTCCTGAAATTTTCGTTTTTCAGAACCGAAGTCTTAAATAAAAAGCCAAGTACCCCATTGGGGAAACTTTTTCTTGCTCCTTACCGATGTCAGTAAAAGTTAATTGTATTGCTTGTGGGAAGCAAATGCCTCATAAGGACTTTCATTTGTACTGTATTCCTTACCTAGGCCCTGACCACGACGTGCCTTGCTGTCAGTTTTGTGCTTTAATCAGCGCACTATCTGTCAGTACATTTTTGCTCCAAAATATTTTGGTTATCTGTTTATCCAGAAATGACATTCATTAGCCATCCGACTACCGGAGTACTGAAAAAACGCAAAGAAAAAATTAGGCCGTTGAGGTCCAAAACTGCCGACGACGCTTCTCCTAAGCCAGTTGCCAGTACTTAGTGAGGTGCTTTTGCAGCCCCTGATACCCACTACTTCTAATTCGCAGGCCTCTACTGAGACCTATTCTGAGTCCAGTATGCCATGATATACTTCATATATGGAACCTGCGGATGTCTCTACCTTGGATGGGTCCAGAGGTGCTGAGCAGGCACCGGCTTCTGAGGGTGTATTCAGGCCTACAGACTTGCATATTAAACCAACTCCAACTTAAGTGTTAAGGCCTAAATCTTGATCTATGTCTAAAAAACGATGCCTAGGCCACATGTTCAGGCCCCTATGCCTAAAAAACGTATAAAAATGGCTGAAGATTTAATTACTCTAATCAGGGGTAGTCAACCCCCACCCCCCTCCAAGAGGCCTACAATTGAATTTCACTATGAATCTTCTGAACAGGACTCTTTCTTATGACTCTCTTCTAATGATCTGGATTTGTCCATACCTACTTATGAGGACTCTGATTCAGAGGATTCCATTCCCTCTGCTTCTCCGCCTGAGGATTTCTCTTTTGGGGAAACTTTACATACCTTAAGGGAGCATTTCCACTGGGAAAGTCAGGATTTCTCTTAATCCAAAAAGAGGCTTGGGGATTTCCGTCTTCCTCAGCATAGGCCTTTGGCTATACGTCCTGTATTAGATATTGTTAATGAGTTTTCAGAATCCAGTATGGCCCCTGATTCCTTGCCTCCAAGCCCCTAGTAAGCCAGGCAGGTACTGTGTAGGGTTCCTGACTCCCACAGATTCCTTTTCAAGAATCCTGTAGTGGACCCTGAAACTATTTCTCAGGGGCCCAAGGGCATTAAAGCTTCTACTGCTAAAAATCCTACCCCTTCTGATAGGGACTCCAGAGCGCTGGATAGATGGGGTAAAAAGGTTTATACTCATGCAACCTTAGCAATCAGAGCTTTAAACTGTCAATTCCATATGCTAAAATAACAGCATATCATGGGACTACTTAAACAGAAAATTATTATTTCTGACTGTGGAGAATAAAGATTTGCAGGATTTATTGCATTCAGCTGAACAAGTTGGCAAACATACTTTGCAAAGTGGTTTTGATTCTTTAGAGGCCTCTTGTAGGGCTGCTGTTACTGGGTCTGTGCTTAGAAGGCATGCTTGGCTTAAGGAGCAATCCTCTGCCTGAGCATGTTAAAGCAAAACGTTTGGATGCTCCTTTACAGCAGGACTGCCTATTTGACAATAAGGCTGAAGTTCTAAAAAAGATGGAAGATAAAGCTAAATCTATGCAAACTGAGTTTTCTTACAAGTGCAACCTCCTAGATTTAGTAGGCTCATAGGTTCATACTAGGCTATCTGCCCTAGGGCATTTATAAGCCTAGCCAGAATGTGTTTGGCTTTCGCCACCCATTTTAAATTTATTTTGCTATGCCCTTTTTCGAGGTTAGTATACTGTGCCTCTGTCTAACAGTGACACAGAAGTGATACCGGGTAAACTCACGATCCCATCCACTCATCAAGATTCCTCTTGAAGAGAGTCAATGAGGGACTCTGCCTAACCTGGACTGGGATTTTATTCCAGAGTGAAGGGGGCCTCTGGGTTACAAAATATAAGTATTTTTTGATTATTTTAACAGATTACTGTTTTTATAATTTAATATATATAAAGCACTTTGTCTATTCAGAATCTTCAGAAATCTTTTTCTGTTTAAAAACTTTCATAGCTTGTTGTCTTAGGCTATTGTATAAACTGAAACATTTACTCTGTGTAATTATCTCTTGGCTAGTGGGGGCTGGTTCTTTTGTGTTCTTGTAAAAAAAAAGTTGTTGTTCTGGTCTTTGGTGCAGGCTGGAGAAGTTGTTTGACCGCAACTGAGCTACAAAATATAAGTATTTTTGATTATTTTAACAGATTACTGTTTTTATAATTTAATATATATAAAGCACTTTGTCTATTCAGAATCTTCAGAAATCTTTTTCTGTTTAAAAACTTTCATAGCTTGTTGTCTTAGGCTATTTTGTGTCCGACCCTCCCTCCCTGTTGGTGTCTTGCTCTTATACTTGGTGGCTTTGCAGTTGCCGGCGCCTACTGTGACACACCTCCCAGTCTAGTGTCATTAGCTCATTCTTCTTAATACAGAGAGAACATTTGATAAGGCCTTCTGTTCCTCCTTTTTACCTTTTCAAAAGTAAAACAAAACTTTTTTTTCTTCTTCGCCTGAACCTTCTTGTGTTCTGACTGTCCTTCTCAAACATATTGGAAATATACAGTATATTTCAGAGCATTTGTTATAACTGTATTTGCTATAACTGATTTAAGTATTTTTTTCTGGCTTTTTGAATATTTACTGCTTAGCGACTGCATCTTAGCCTGTTTTTACAGCTCTGCATTCTATTTAAACTGTTTTTGTGTTGATTAACTGTTTTGCACTCTTAAAAAGTTATTTGTTGCTTAATTTTACCTGTAGGCTAACACACTCAAGTGTGCTAGCCACTTAAAAGCATTTATAGCATTTACTGTCTGTTTATTTTCCTTGTCTCTGTAAAAATGAACCAAAAAAAAAAAAAATCTCTTGTTTTCCCACCTTACTGAACTAGAGTAGTCCAGTTTCAGAGTTGCTGATCCCTGGGCTTTGTTTTTAGTTCCTGTTACTGATCCATTGCCTTATTAGGAAGGAGGGAAGTTTCTTTGCTTACCAGTGGGAGTGGGAAGCACTGAGCAGCCTTTTGTCCGAATTGGTGAAGTTTCAGCCAGAAACTAGTAGTCTATTGGTCGTTTGGGCCAATTCCTAGCTCCTTTCAGCCCCTGCTATAAAACACGCTAAACACGTGTTTTCCAGCTTGTACCAACTCTGCACAGATCCTCGTGGTGGCCTGCAGAGTGATCCAAGCAGCAGAGAGCTAAAAGAGTGACTTTCTACCAGATATAAGTATTTTTGTGGCTTTCCCACTGTTATTAAGCTAGCGACTGCATTTCGCCTGTTTTACTGCTACTTTAAGTGATTTCTGCATTTTACACTGTTTATTGCACTTTAAGTTACTAATTGTTGCAAATTGTTTCTGTAGGCTACACACTAAAGTGCGCTAGCCGATTTACAGCATTTATAGCATTTACTGTCTGTTTTTTCCTTATCTCTGTAATAAAACAAAAAATCTCTTGTTTTCCCACTTTACTGAACTAGAGTAGTCCAGTTTCAGAGTTGCTGATCCCTGGGCTTTGTTTTTAGTTCCTGTTACTGATCCATTGCCTTATTAGGAAGGAGGGAAGTTTCTTTGCTTACCAGTGGGAGTGGGAAGCACTGAGCGCCTTTTGTCCGATTTGGTGAAGTTTCAGCCAGAAACTAGTAGTCCATTGGTCGTTTTGGGCCAATTCCTAGCTCCCTTCAGCCCCTGCTATAAAACACGCTAAACTGTACTGCTGATCTAACCAGCATATCCTATAACTGAAAAGTTCATCTCTACTTGATTCCCAAGTAGACTATTCTCTATCTGTAAAGCCTAGCACTTACTCCTACAGTACTTGCACCTTGATAAAGCACTCTTATTATAGATAGTACCCCACCAGCCCAAAACCCACTTCCCGGAGTCCTTTGAAAGTTCTTTATCTACTACTTCTAGTATGTCGAGGATCAGTTGCTAGTGTCCTCTCCAGCTCAACTGGTGAACCTAGAATATTGAGGCAATGTTACAATTGCCTCATGTACACAGACAGTCCTCTCCTTCTCCCACAAAACACAAATACATGCGAGAGATGCAACTATACGGCCAAACTGGAGGCTGAGCTCTCTCAACATAGGACTGGCAAGACCAGACAGGAGGAGAAGGCAACAGCACACAATACATACCCAGTCACACATGGTACCATCACAACTTCAAATCATACACATACTCACACAAAGACATACTCGGAGGCTCTGGTCAAAAATTTACCAAAACAGCAGAGGCCACCAAAGCAGACACCCAAACAACTACCACCTCACGACCCAACACATGCAACACATAGACCACACAGTCAGAGTGTCAAACAGTCACAGCCCTTAAGGCCAAACAAAATGCCAGACACACTTGTCATTGGTGATTCCATAGTCAGACACACTGACGTCCCGCCACCAGACTGAGTAAGGAGAAGGTCACAGTAAGCTGCCTGTCGGGCGCTAGAATCCGCCACATAACGCAAGCACTCAGGTCTCTCAACAGCAGGTACAAGTACGACTCAGTCATTGTCCACGCCGGTGTCAACGACCTGAGACGTACCTCCTTGGACTACATGAAAAGGGACGTCGAGGAGCTCTCTGATTATGTAGCCCAGGCAGGTATGACCCTGACCTTGAGCAGTATCCTACCTTCACCTAGAATGATGCCACAATACAGTGATAAGATGATCAGCTTTAATAATTGGCTTAAATTCTGGTGTCATTCAAAGGGGATCCAATGTCTGTCTGCCTGGGATGACATGCTGGACAAGCCACGCTGCTTCAAGGGACGGCTTGCACCTGTCACCCTGGGCTTCCGGATATTGGCAAAGGCTCTTGCCACCCCCATAGTGCCTTTTTAGGCAAGGCTCAAATTCTAAACCTACCACCCTAGAACACCAAAAAGGAAAAACTAAGGGTAATGCTGCTCAATGCCAGAAGTCTCAATCTCAAGATGCACGCACTCGAGGCCCTTCTCAATATGGAGAACATCGATGTCTGTGCTGTGACAGAAACCTGGTTCAAGGCTCCTGAGAGCACCCCAGCACTAACAGGTTTCACCTCATATCATGCTCCGCCCCAAAATCCGGACAACACCAAGAAAGGAGGGGGTGTCCATATTCATAAAGGACACCCACACCTCAAGGTTGGTGGCAACGCACGATGCATCGGAGACCATCCAGGTGCAATTAACCATAGGCAAGACTGCTCTGCAATTTGTAGCATGTTACAGGCCACCCTCTCAAACTCAGGAACCTCACATGGCCTTCCTGAAAACATTGGAGGGATAAATGTATCTCCAAACACCATCATACTAGGTGACTTCAACTACCCTAATAGACTGGGAACACTACTCAAGCCCGAACACTCTAACCCAAAGATTCCTGGAGTTCATAAACTCAAATGCCATGGAACAACTAGTCACCATCCCACAAGAGGTGAAAACATACTTGATCTCATCATCACAAACATGGGATCAAAATGTTCAACACCGAAGTATACCCTCACTGGTGAGATCAGATCATAAACTAATCTCGCTGGAGGTCCTCATCCCGCCCCACCTGAAACAAAAAAGACCACAGTGAAAAACTTCTCAAAGCCGATTTCACACTTCTAAAAACTAGTGTGGTCTCCTTTAAGGCCCCTGAGCCAGTGGTAAACATTACTCAAACCGCTGAATCACTTACAAATGCCTTCTACCAGCACCTACAGGACTGCATGGATCAGGCAATCCCAAACAAAACTAAGACTCTCTGTACCAAAGGCAAGCGTCCAGTCTGGTGGACCCCAGCCATAAACAAGCTCTACAACAAAAGGAGGAAGCTACTACAAGATAGAGCAAAATCCTTGAAAGGTAAGACACCTTTGATCATTATAAGTAAAAAACTAAGAGCTCTCATAAAATCATCCAAGGCAAATTTTGAGAGAAAAATCACCAAGGACTCTAAAGACAATCATAAGGCCTTCTTTAGCTATGTTAGAAACCTAGGAGGAAACTCCCAGATATGCTCAGAATTAGTTCAAAATGATGTGAAAATTACTGAACCTACACACATTGCTAACATACTTCAGTGCAAACTTCTCCCCCCCTCCCCCCCAAAAGGAGAGATATCTATTCCAGAGGATTGTAGCCCCCAAACATCTCCAACGCCCAGGTGAGAACTGCCCTCACTAAGGCAAAAAACACAGCATCCATGGGACCGGATGGTGTCCCCGGCTGTGTGCTTCATGAACTCAACGAGGAATTAAACCCACAGTTAGGACAGCTGTTTAATCTTAGCCTCACCTCAGGATACGTACCCAAGGCGTGGCGCACGGCGACTGTGGTCCCACTTCATAAGGGCGGTGCCTCCACAGACCCTGGAAATTACCGCCCCATTAGCTTGACAAGCCTTATCTGCAAAGCCATGGAGAGGATCATAATGGAACTCATAAATAAAGACATAGGGAACTTGCAGACTTTGGATCCAACCCAGTTTGGCTTTGTCAAAGGCAGATCCTGCCTCTTAAACTTGGTTGACTTTTTCGAGACAGTCACCAAGGCCATTGATGAGGAAAGGCAGTCCATACAGCCTACCTCGACCTGGCAAAGGCCTTCGACACAATACCCCACTCAGGTATCATCGAAAAACTCATCAGCTTGAATGTAAACCCATACATCACAAGATGGGTTGCAAACTGGCTAAGCGACAGAACCCACAGGGTCAGAGTTGCTGGAGCCATGTCAGACTCAAAGCCTGTCACAAGTGGTGTCCCACAGGGCTCAGTCCTGGGTCCACTCTTGTTCGGCATCTACTTTTCTGAAGTACAAGCAAACACAGGAGGGTTATGGCTGACAAAGTTTGCAGATGACTGCAAACTGGGCGCCATAGTCGAAAACACATCTGACACAGATATCCTCCAGAAGGGCCTCACAGAAATGGATAACTGGTGCCAGAGCCATGGCCTGAAGTTAAACGCCAAAAATGCATAGTCATACCCTTCGGGAAAAACAAGGTTACCCCTAGCTACCATATAGGTGACAATCCACTGAGCACAGAAAAGTCATCAGGGATCTGGGGACCCAAGTTGACAGTAGTCTTCGCTTGACACTCATGTTGCTAAAGTAGTTAGGAAAACCTTCTATATCGCCCACCTGATCATGAAGGGATTCACATCTAGATCAAGGGAGGTCATCGTCCCCTGTACTCATCACTCATTAGACCTATGATTGAGTACAATGCCCTTCGAATGTATCTGACCAGACACCTGATGCAGCTTGAAAGGCCCCAAAAGTTCCTCACCAAAAGGATAAAGGGTCTCAAAATATGTCTTATGCTGCCCGACTGAAAGAACTCCAGCTTTATTCAGTCTCATACCGCTTGCTCAGAGGTGACCTGTGCCTGACATATAAGGCCATGTCAAACCCAGATTTGATGAATATGCTTCACCTCAAAAATCTAGATCCCTCAGAACCACAAGGGCGGAGACTTAAACCTTGACACGGTTATAAATAGAACGTGCTGGAGGGACAGATTCATCACCCAGAGACTCCCTATGCTGTGGAACAAAATCCCGGTACATGTGAGGCAGAGCACCTCGCTGGCCTTGTTCAAGAGGAATCTTGACCAATGGATGGGAGATCGCAGATATACCCCAGGGATTACTTCAGTGTCACTGCTTGACAGAGGCACAGAAAAATGATAGGCATAGTTTTTATTCAAACTAAAGGGGTGGCGAAAGCCACATAACTATGGGCTAGGCTTATAAATGCCCTTGGGCAGATAGCCTAGTATGAACCTATGAACCTATGAATCTGTCCCTCCAGCATGTCCTATTTATTTCAGTGCTGAGGTTCAAGTCTCTTGAGCGCGTAGCTCGATGGGATTTGGATTTTCTGAGGTGCAGCATGTCCATTAATTCTGGGTTGGACATGGCTTTATACGTCAGGCACAGATCGCCTCTGAACAAGCGGTATGCCACTGAGTAGAGCTGGAGTTTCTTTAACCAGGCAGCATATGGCATCTGTTTGAGCCCTTTGATCCTCTTGGTGAGGTACTTTTGGGGTCTTTCCAGTTGCTGCAGGTGTCTGGTAAGGTACATCCCAAAGGGGCATTGTACTCAATTATGGGCCTGATGAGGGATGAGTAAAGAGGCACGATGACCTCCCCTGATCTAGATGTGAATCCCTTCATGATTAGGTGGGCTATATAAAATGTTTTTCTAACCACTTTGGCCACGTGGTTGTCAAATGAGAGATTGCTATCAACTTGGGTCCCCAGGTCCCTAATTACTACTTCTGTACTTAATGGATTACCACCTATGTGGTAATTTGTGGGCACTTTGTTTTTGCCAAAGGGGGTGACTATACACTTTTTGGCATTTAGCTTGATGCCATGGCTCTGGCACCAGTTGTCTGTTTCTATGAGGCCCTTTTGGAGGATGCTTGTGTCGGCTGGAGAGTCGATTATGGCACCCAGTTTGCAGTCATCTGCGAACTTGGTCAGCCACAGTCCTTCCGTGTTGGCCTGTACCTCCGAGAAATATATACCGAACAAGAGAGGTCCCAGGACTGAGCCTTGTGGGACACCACTTGTAACTGGTTTTGACATGGCTCCAGCAATTCTAACCATGTGGGTTCTGTCCTTGAGCCAGTTTGCAATCCATCTAGTGACATAGGGGTTTATATTTAAGCTGGTAAGCTTATCTATAATGCCCGAGTGGGGTATTGTATCGAAGGCTTTTGCGAGGTCCAGGTAGGCTGTGTGGACCACACCTTCCCCTCGTCAATGGCCTTGGTGACTGTTTCAAAGAAATCAACCAGGTTTAAGAGGCAGGATCTGCCCTTAACAAAGCCGAACTGGGTAGGATCCAGTGTTTGTAGGTCCCCAATATCTTTATTTATGAGGTCCATGATGATCCTTTCCATAGCTTTGCAGACCAAGCTAGTCAGGCTTATGGGGCAATAGTTTCCAGGATCCGTTGAGGCACCACCGTTATGGAGAGGGACCACTGTTGCTGTACGCCACTCTTTGGGCACATATCCTGTAGTAAGGCTGAGATTGAACAGTAGTTTTATGTTTGGGTTTAGCTCTTCTTGGAGTTCATGTAGGACGCAGCCCGGGACACCATCTGCTCCCATTGATGCTGTGTTTTTTGCTTTGGAGAGGGCGGCTCTTACCTGAGCATCTGAGATGTCGGGGGCAGCACTCTGTTGGGATAGATTTGCCCTTTTGATGGGGGGGGGTTTGCGCTGAACCTGTCAGCAAGGATGTTGGCAATGTCTGTGGGTTCGGTGTATTTTTTGTCATTTTGGACTAATTCTGAGCATATCTGGGAATTGCCACCCAGGTTCCAAACATAACTAAAGAAAGCCTTGTGATTATCCTTAGTGTCCTGTGCAATTTTTCTCTCGAAGCTGGCCTTAGACAATTTTATGTGTGCCCATAGTTTTTTGCTAATACTGATCAGTGATGCCTTCCCTTTTTGGGATTTTGCTCTATCATTTAGTAGCTTCCTCCTTCTATTGTATAGTTTGTTTATGGCTGGGGTCCACCGGACAGGACGTCTGCCTTTGGAGGATTGGGTCTTGGTTTTATTTGGGATCGCATGATCCATGCATTCCTGAAGGTGTTCATAGAATGCGTTTATAAAGGATTCTGCGGTCTGGGACGTACTTTCCACAGGCCCGGGGGCTTTGAATGATTCCACCTCATTTTTGAGGAGTGTGAAATTTGCTTTAGAGAAGTTTTTTCACTGTGGTTTTCTGGGCAGGGGGTGGGGTCGGGATGTGAATATCCAGTGAGATTAGTTTATGGTCTGATCTTACCAGTGAGGGATACACTTCTGGTCTGGAGCATAGAGTCCCCATGTTGGGGATGATCAGGTCCAGTAGGTTTTCCCCTCTTGTGGGAGTGGTAACAAGTTGTTCCATAGCATTTGAGTTTATAAATTCTAGGAACTTTTGGGCTAGGGTGTTGGAGCTAGAGTAATGCTCCCAGTCTATGTTTGGGTAGTTGAAGTCGCCCAATATAATGGTGTTTGGAGAGACCTTCATATTTTCCAGTGTTCTCAGGAAGGCTGAGTTGGGGTTCCTGGGTTTGGGAGGGTGGTCTGTAGCAGGCTATAAACTGGAGGGCAGTTTTACCCACTGTTAGTTGCACATGGATAGTCTCTGATGCTTCGTGCTTTGCCACCAACCTGGAGGTGTGGGTATCTTTGAATATCGATACTCCCACTCCTTTTGTGATTCGGTCCAAGTTTTGGGGCTGAAAAGCATGGTATGAGGTATAACCTGGTAGTGCTGGGGTGCTCTCGGGAGCCCTGAACCAGGTTTCTTTTACTGCACAGATATCTATGTTCTCCATGCTAAGGAGAGTTTTGAGTGCGTGCATCTTGAGGTTTAGACTTCTGGCATTGGCCTAAGAACTGGTTCTTTCCAGCTCCTTCCAGAGCCACTATGGCCAAACCCAGACATTCCAAAAGCACCAGGTTTCAGTCCCAAGGGACTTTCAGAACTAAGCAATGGGGTGCTTCCACTTCCAAATCTGAAAACAAAGCACCACCCTATTGTAAACAGTCTCAGTGACTTCCATTTGAAATTATCAAGCACTTACCTCTTAGTTGCCCCTTTGGGGGGGAAACTGGCTCTTCATTCAAGAAACTGGCAACTTATAACCCATGACAAATGGGTTTTAAATAGAGTTTCCCAAGGATACAGATTTCATTTTCACATGCTGCCAACTCCAAACAGGTGGCCAGACCTGCCCCCAAATCAGTGGGCAGAGGCTCAGAAACAAGTTCTTTCCCTCCTAAACATGGGGGCTATTCAGCTAGTACCAGAAGAGGAAAAGGGACAAGGTTTCTATTCCAGACTTTTCCTGGTACCCAGAAAAGACAAATCATGGTGACCAATTCTGGACCTGTCTACTCTAAACACCTTTCTGGACATTCCAAAATTCAAGATGCTGACTCTTCAGTTACTTCCTATGCTAAGCAAGAATGCCTGGTTGGCAACTCTCAACTTAAGAGGCTTACCTGCATATCCCAATCAGGGAATCTTGCAGAAGATTCCTACACTTCAAAGCAGGCTGCATGCATGATCAGTTCTCTGCACTGCCCTTTGGCTTGTCTACTGCGCCCAAGGTGTTCATAAAGTGCTTGACTCCAGTAATTATATTTTGCAGGCAAAGAAATATTCAAATATATCCATACCTGGATGATTGTCTAATTCAGGCAGAAAACCAGGCCATTCTTCTAAAACATCTGGCGTTTGTAAAGAGTTCTAACCTGTCTAGGGTACACCATAAACTTAAAAGAAAATCTCAACTGGTACCCTCTCAAAAGATTACATTCCTGGGTGCAAGCTTGAATACAACTGCCCAGATGGCTTTCCTTACACCAGAAAAGCAAATTCATTTGGTGACTTACTTCAAACAGGTGGCCACAAAAACCCTGCTATCTGCAAGGCAAATACTGCAAGCCATGGGGTTTAATGGTCTCCTGCATTCTTCTAATTCCATATGCAAGACTGCATATGAGGAAACTTCAGTGGTACTTAAAAAGTTTATGGAGTCATTGTCACAGCCTGGAAACAATGATTCCTGTTGTACCTTGCCTGCGCCTAGAGTTCCTATGGTGGGCAGAGGCCTGCCACCAAAACAAGGGACTGCCATTCACACCACCCCACCCCACCCCCCGCCATCCAAACCCTAACTACAGATGCATCAGACTATGTATGGGGGGCTCATCTGGCAGGGAAGTGCATTCAGGGCAAATGGAGCCCAAATCAAATGCACCTTCATATCAATCAAAAAGAAAAGCTAGCTGTACAGAATGCACGGACAGACTTCACGGACTACCTTCATCCAGGACAATTGCTGATAGACTGACAACACCACAGTTATGTGGTACATAAACAAGCAGGGGTGTACACATTCCTGCCCCCTCTGCAGACTAGACTAGCCATGGCATTGTGGAACATGGCCTTGAGCTACCAAGTACAACTACAATCTCAATTCCTGCCAGGAAAGCAGAATGTTCCGGCAGACGAACTAAGCAGAAATCTCACGGACCCTCACGAATGGAAACTGGAACCACGGATTTTCTACATGTTGACACGCAAATGGGGGAGTCCAGACATCTTTTTGCCTCACCCCAGAACTACCAGTTGGACAAATTTTGCACAAGGACTCATCAAAAAAAGCCTGTAAAGTGGGTGCTCTGTCCTTCAGCTGGAAAAACCTATCATTCTATGCCTTTCCCCCCTCTGCCTTTGTTCTCCAAAGTCCTACAAAAAGTCAAACAGGACAAACCAAAAATTATTTTGATTGCTTCAGACTGGCCTGGCCAACACTAGTACCCTCTTCTGCGCAGTGTCACACTTCTCTGTGGCACCTGCCTCCGACACCTTCCTTACTGTCTCAGCAGGAGAACCAAATTCTGCACCCTCAGCTCCAAACATTGAATCTTGCAGCTTGGCTAATCACTTAAATTCCCCCTTAGCATCCCTCAGCAAACCTGTGATGGATGTCATTTTGGAGGTGAGAAGACCTAGTACTAGAAAATCTTATGCTGACAAATGGAAAACATTCCGTGCCTGGAATCAATCTCAAGGGATGAGCACAGCAGTGCCCAATTTACCTCAGATTTTGCAATACCTAACAGATGCTTCACAAGGGCCTGTCTTTTTCTTCCATAAAAATCCATGCCTCAGCCATTTCAGCTCATTACAACACAGAACCCCCCCCCTCTTCTCATCCTCTACTAAAGCAGCATCTCAGAGGGGCCAAAAACTAGACCACCCAGGAGAGCTCCAACCCCTGCCTGGGACCTTAACTTTGTATTGGAGAAACTCACTCTACCTCCTTTCGAGACGGCTGCAACTGCAGACCTAAAATTTATTTCCTGGAAAACAGCCTTCCTTTTAGCAATCACTTCGGCTAGAAGGATTTCTGAATTACAGGCCCTTATGGCAGTGGAGCCCTTCATCATCTTTCATATAGACAGGGTGTCACTCAGGACCAATCCATCCTTCATGCCCAAGGTGGTATCCAATGTGGCTCTTAATCAGTCCATTCATTTGCCAACTTTCTTTCCCAGTCGACTGAACAAGGAAGAGCGGATTCTGCATTCATTGGATGTACACAGACAACTTAGATTTTATTTGGACAGGACTAAATCTCGAAGAAGATCTGAACTGCTGGTAGAGCATTTGCTGCAGGGGCAGAGGGAAAGGGTATTTTGAAGCAAACCGTTTCCAAATGGATAAGCCTTTGTATTAATTTCTGCTATAAGCACCATGGAAAACCTATCCCCCAGGGGATCAAATTCCATTCCACCAGGGCTGCATCTACTTCTGCAGCCTTTCTCAGAGGTGCTCCTACCAGGGATATTCTAGAAACTGCTACCTGGAGTTCAGTTCATATTTTCACCAAGCACTATCAGTTACCAATTTTCTCTAAATCCAGAGCTGGCTTTGCCAATGCTGTTTTGCAGGGCCTTGTAGCCGGTCCTTATGCTCTATAAATCCATCCTCCCAACCTTAGCTTTGGGAATCTACCCAAATGTAATGACTGCAACAGTGAAATGCAAAGAACATAGTACAGTTGTGTACACTTACCATAAATGTAGATGTTCGAGTGTATTCATTGTTGGAGTCCTGGTTACCCTCCCTCCAGCCCCCTGTTTTTTTCTCTTACTATGCCTCTCCTTTCTTTTACTACACTAAATAGCCTTTTTGGTGTATTTACTTTTGTTTGGAGGTATATTTTTGTGTTTTAAATTATTTATATATATTTTGCTCCCCTTTTGGGGGGCACCTGACATCTGGGGCAAGAAAAACTGATGTAATGGCGTAGGCTATTTGTTTTATACCCCTGACAATTTGACTTCATGGAGGAAGGGACAGCAACCGACGCAGGACCCAAGACTTTGTTAATCAGGCTGAGGGCAACCTGCCAGCAGATTACCCAAATGTAATGACTGCAACAGTGAATACACCCAACATCTACATTTATGGTAAGTGTACACAACTGTACTTTCTCTTCCCACTGGGATAATTGCGATTCAATCAGACAAATATGTCTGTGGTGTGATACATAAGCAAGGGGAACCAAATCTTACCCACTTTGTCGGGAGGCCTTAACGGTATGGAAATGGGCAATGGGTACTCGATGCTTTCTGGTAGCAATGCAAATCCCAGGAAAGTCCAATGTGATAGACAAACTCAGTCAAGCAATTCTCATGCCTCACGAGTGGTCCCAGAATTCAGAAGTTGTGAAAGATCTTTCACAAATGGGGCCAGCCTTGCTGTGACCTATTCTCCACGTACCTGAACACCAAATGCAGCAGCTACTTTGCCCTAATTCCCCATCCGAGGATGTCACCCAGGGATGCCCTGGTCCATGATTGGCCTCCAGGACTCTTATGCCTTCCCACCCTTTCCTCTCATTCCAAAAGTGATTCAGAAAGCAAAACAGTTGAGTACCCTGATCCTCATTGCTCCTTACTGGCCTTGCCAAGTCTGGTCCCCCTTCCTGTGGCCTTCTCTCTTGGAGGAACCATGGATTCTGGAACCATCTCAAGACCTCTTGATTCATCAATTGGGGAAGTTCCATCCTACCATCCAGACCCTGAAATTGACGGCATGGCTGTTCCAGTTCCATGAATAGCCAGGTGTTTACCTTCACCCACAATCAAACACACTGATTTCTTCCCACAAGCCTTCCACTAGGAAATCATATTCCAGCAAATGGAAAAGGTTCTCTATTTGAGCAGTAAACCAAGGCTTAGATCCCTATACTTTTACTATAGAGTGTATTTTGTCCTTTCTTGAATCCATCTTTCATGAAGGAGCTGCGACTGCTACGGTTAGAGTTCAGTTATCTGCCATCTCAAATTACCATTTCGGCTACATGGGAAATCCAATCATGTCCCACTCTTTGTGCAAAACTTTTTTTAAAGGAGCCCTCCTCCTCAGACCTCCTATCAGACAACCACCAGAACCCTGGTACCTAAACCTAATTCTTACATCTTTCATTTCTTCCCCCTTTGAACCCTCCTCTTCATTGGATCTGAAATTATCTTGGAAAACACTGTTTTAGTAGCTATAACTTCTACTAGGAGAGTCTCAGAATTGCAAGTTCTTACTATTCGACCTCCTTACATTGTTTTCCACAAGGCTAGAGTCTCACTTAGAACTAATCCTTCCTTTCTCCCAAGGTATGTTCAGAGCATAATCTTAACATCACTACTGAGCTACCAGTGTTCTTTCCAAATCATTCTAATAAATCAGAATACAGACCAATTGGACAGCCACAGAGTTTTCAGGTTCTACCTAAACATGACTAAAGAATTTAGAAAATCAGACCAATTATTTGTTTCCTTTTCAGATAAAAATAAAGGTTTGCCTGTTTCTAAGGTTACTCTCTCAAAATGGCTTTCAGATTGCATTTCTTTTGCTTACAAGACCTCTGGCAAACAGTTAACTAACAAAGTAAAAGGCCATTCAACAAGAGCAGTATCAACTTCATGTGCCTTTAGATCTAGGCTCCCAATTGATAACATTTGTGCAGCAGCTACTTGGGCAAGACTTCATACCTTTGTCACTCATTACAAATTGGATTTGGCCTCCCGGGTCAGGTCATCCTTTGAGTCCACTGTGCTGAAAAGTCTCTTCGCTTGAGCCATAAAGGTGCTAGGGACACTGTCCCATCCAGCAAGAATTACAGCGGGATAGGACTACATAACATAAAAGAAGTTATGTACTTACCTAATGTTCCATGCTTGTAGTCCATCTCACCTACATTCTTGTCCCACCCTCCTGCCCCCTTCCTATTTCCTGGAGGAACTGGTGTTACTATACTTATGCTGTCTCACCTGGTTGTTGCATGGACAGTATTGCACAGTGTTCTGTATGTACACAGTTATTGATAGTTTCCTAACTATTAGGTACCTATTACTTTCTTGAAAACAAGATCTTGGGAATTGCCATGAGGCACCATGGGATAGGGTTAGCCTCGAGCCAGTAAAAGCTCTCTAGCTTTAGTATCAGCCAAATCAGAGCTGAATATCGGCTCCGAGCCCATCCAGCAAGAAGGAATGTTATGGTAAGTACATAACTTCTTTTTCTCTAGGCAGGATTCATGGCCCCCAGAAGGCCAAACAGATTCTTTAGAATACAGAAAAATGAAGTGTAATGAGAGACCATTTTAAATGGTGGGAGGGGTGCCAAATAGTTGGACTCTCAAAGAATTTTAGGAATTGGTGGAGATTCGATTTGCTGTAATGAAATCCCTCCTGTACTTCAAGTTTTCAAAGATGCTTTCAACAATGTATTTCTAGATCAGGATTCTCAGCCATGGCCTCCAGAAAAGCAAGCTGATTCTACAGTGTACAGGTTAAGTATTGCTTGATAAGAGACTCCTGTGGCAGATCAGCAGGAATTCCTAGGATACCTCCAGATAGGTTAATCTGCCTCAAGCTGAAAACATCCTGTCGAATTGAAAATGTGTAGCACTGAGTGGAGTTGATTTAAAAAAAAAAATGTGTATTTACATTGTTTATGTATTTGTGTGTGTATATGTATGTAATATATATGTGTGTATACATACATATATATATATATATATATATATATATATATATATATATATATATATATATATATACAGCTATATATATAGATTCACTATACAATCTCAAAATACTAAAATGTCGAATTTCAGTATCTCGAGACTGTATACCTGAAAATCCACGTAACCGAAAACCCACAACCGCGAAAATCAAAATCATGACTATACACATACACCACCACACAAGCAAATACCTACCTAACTACACTACAAGAAACAAAACACAACATACAAACACACCTGCCCTACCTATAAGCAGGGGGGGCAAGCCCCCCACACCCCCATGTGGGGGGGCTGTGCCCCCCATCCCCGCTACTTATATATACTAACTCTGAGGTTGCACTAACATGCACAAAACTCACCACTACTCACTCGAACACACTAAAATCCTTACCCAATACCCTTATGAAAACAACACTTACCTGAATCCCCAGCTAAATCCACACACTGCACCACATGTCAAGAATGTGACACAACAGCGGATTCGACATTTCCGCATTCAAAATAGTGCAGTTTTGCATAACTGCACTTTCAACTATACAGTCTCGAGATACTGAAATTCATATTTCAGTATTTCGGGATTATTTATAATATATATATATATATATATATATATATATATATATATATATAATGTGTGTGTGTGTATACACATACACTTTCCACCCTGTGCATAAGATGATGCAGTACCAAAATGTCATGAAGGAAATGGACATGGTTGAGGACATTCCAAATTCAGCCTTAAAACATGGACTAAAATTTAGCAAATACATCATGTGTGGGTACCGTTCATCTTATGGTTTTGTACTAAGTTGGCTGCTTCTCACAGATATTAGGAGAAATGCCTGGCAGAGAATCTAGCATAGGAGGTCAAAAGATGTAAAGGGACACATTTTGAATACCTCCATAGGAAAATACTTGTCAGGACCTCCATCCCAAGAAAGTATAAAAAAAATTAGAGGAAAAGAGTGCAAAGTATGAAAAAGCTTTGCCATTTACTGTGTTTACAATTGTATATTTTTTTTAAAGTTCCAAACAGCAGTCTTTTTGCAAAAAGCTGTCATGTTCAGAGCAGTTCATACAGTGAATGGTTTCTGAAAAGTCATAGTTTTGACGATCCAAATCTGACTTTTGCTATCCATCCATTCCTAAAACACCTGTGTGATGATGATGGTGTATACCTGTCGTTTTCAGTTCTAATGGTTCCTTTTCCAAACTGTGAGTAAAATGTTTTTGTCCTTAAGAAATGGCAGGCATCAACTCCTACAACCAGCATAAAAGATCTTGACCATTGTCTCTCACATACTTTGAACGCAATAGTCTTTGTGGGTCATTTTCAATGCAGCTTTTACATACAAACACATCACAATAGAAGTTTACTGACTTTAACTTAAGTAATTTGTATACAAACTACTGCAATCAGACATGCTCACTCTCTGGCTGCACACTCAAAATGGCACTGGGAATAGCACATGCCTGGTATTTGTGTGTACTTTCAGTCCTTGATATGGTTCTTAAAGATACAGCACATACACTCTGATCTACAACTATGCTTGCTCTCAGTCATTCAGATGGGTGGATACACCAGGTGCTATCCAGTCTAAGTATGCTGTTTTTGCTCTTCCAATGCTTTTTGGAGGTAGGTTCTGGCAGTATTTGCTAATTTAGCATTTTCTTGGACACTTAGTTTGACCCATTAATTTCCTTCCAGCTAAAAGACCTTTGGACCATTTGTTATCATTCTGGTGATAGTGAAGCACTGGGATTGTTGTAGTCATCCATGTTGGATCAAGGTTTCTGCTTTCAGCTCTACATTCCTGCATGTACCTGTCAAAATGTCCCTAGGTGTACTTGAACTGGGTATAATGCTGGGCAGTTACTTGCTTGTGCAAGTAATGTAAGCTTGCAGATGTCCTACCTCCTTTCTGGGTAGTCAGCACATACTTTCTCAGTCCCCAGCAGAGAAATTGGCACTCATTTGCCTTTATACAAGTGCCCCTTGAGTATGTATAGCCAGCCCCTTAACTCTTCCCCACTCCTGGCCAACTCCTCCAGTGACAAAGCCATTAACCATGCCCTTATTTCTTGTACTGCTGCCAGTGTTTTCACTTTGTATGCTGTGGAGATGCCTTTCTGCCCACCAAAGATAAATTACAAATATCAGAACTAGCTTTGAGGCTTTCCAAGGAACTGTGAAAACTTGACAAAGTGAAATTAAGACAGAAATAAGCACATCAGTGTTAGAAATATTAACTCTTATATTGTACAAATTATAAATCCTACTGATTATTGTAGAAAGAACCACTGTAATGCAAATAATTTCATTCTTGAAATGCAAACTAACAGTGGTGACCTGACTGGCCATCCAGCAGAACTTTCTTTGGGGTTCCTGTAGTCCATAAGAAATAAATGCCCTAGCATATCAGTTAAAAAAAAAAATTGGTTCTCACCAGCAACATGAGTGGAAGTTGTACCTATGGGTATTTTACAACCTGACTGTTCTCTGAATGACTCTAGGGATATATTTGTTTGCTTTACTGCTGAATCAGTTCAGTAAATTGTGTTCCAGTTACCCATGCAAAGATGCCTGGGCAGTGAATAACTTTTTCTGTAAAGCTGAAAAAGACTGAACATTTCATTTTGATAGCCACCTGTTCTTTTATTCCAAAGGCAATCCTGGATGTTCTTTGAATGGATCACTGTTGCATTAATATGACTAATGGGATTTATCTGCAGGTGGATGTATGCTCAGACCATCTCAACTCGCAATGTTCTGCATATATCTCAAAATGTGGGTGATAGCTCCCCAACATGAGAATGCAAACCTGTTGCCCTGATAATAGAAGCTGTTAGACCATCTCCTATACAGTATTTTTTTTTGATACAGGCCTGTACTATACAGCTATGAAAGTCTGCAGTTGGCTTGGTCTAGTGTCTGCCTCAAAACTCAACTCCTTTAAAGAGCGTTTTTACTATTGCATAGATTTTACAGAAGACATTTTTTTCATGGGGACAATCTGAAAAGCCTTTGCTATTACCGATACTAGATCCTTGAGAAGAAGGATCTGTTTAATGGCTTATAATGTGTGAGAGAGTCCTCTTTAAACATCTTTATTGAATTTTCACTTAAAATAGACATAACCATAGTTAAAAGAAAACAGTGTTAATATGTTCACAGTTACAAATGAACATCACATAAATTCTTTTATACACTTGTCAATCCAGCATTACATAAATTGATTTCTGCCTCCCCTTAAACCTCACTCCTCCAAAACATTATTCTGGATGTATTGTTCCCACAATTTTAATTTTTTCTGTGTAACTTGCTCCTATCCTTTTCTAAAGTTCCAACTTCCAGTTGTGTACGTCTCACAGTATTCTCTACTTAAAATACAGTTGGTTTAGACCTTGATGTCCATTTTATAGTCATTACTTTTTGGCAGCCAGCAGACATAAACTTAAGGCATTACTATGTCTAGACAATTCAGACTGTATCCCAGCTCAAAAATTTGTTTTCTTAGTTACACCTATTTGCTCACCCAATATTTCTGACTGAGTACTCTATGGGAATTTTGTAAGTCTGCCAACTCATTACACTCCCAAAACATGTGTTTCCAGTTATCTCCCTCTTCCCCATCATACCTACAACAATTACCATCTACCCAAGGAAAAATTCTTTAGAGGCTGTTTGGGGTATAAAAATAAATATACAGACACTTCCAAGCAAAAATCATAAATCTTCCAGACTTTTGTATTTGGGAGCTGTACACATGCCCTACCCATGGTTTCCTTGTGCATTGCTTATCCAATCTGTCATCCTATTCTCTCCTCTGACTGATTTCTATGATTATCATGCAATATTTTGTATGCCCAAGTAATTATCCATTTTTTAACAGCTGATTCAACTAAACGTTCTACCAGAGCAAGTCCTTCATTTAGGGTTTCCCTATCCCTTTCTCTTTTGCTCATACCTTATCAATCCCTGATAAAGGAGGGCAGTCTCTAGCTTGCCTTGCAGTCCAATTGTCTTCTTGACCTCTTCCCATTCTATTACATTTCCTTTTCTAGTTATTTGTTCTCCAATACCCTAGTTCCTTGGACAGTATATTGCAGTAATTCCAGCCTCCTCTTGCCTATTTTCTGTACTTCTAGTTGCAGATGTTCTTCGTGTTTCACTGTTGCAGTCATTACATTTGGGTAATCTGCTGGCAGGTTGCCCTCAGTTGGCCTGAATTCCAAAGTCTTGGGTCCTGTGTTGGTTGCTGTCTTCTCTTCCATGACGTCAGGTCGTCAGGGGTATAAAACATGCAGCCAACGCCATTTTCTTCAGTCTTTCTTGCCACGCGGTGCCCAAAGCAGAAGCATTTCGCAAGTGCCAGTTGGCCGACTCCTGAAATATTCGAGTTTGAGTTTCAGAACCGAAGTCTTAACTAAAGCCAAGTACCCCGTGGGGGAAACTTTTTTCTTGCTCCATACCGATGTCAGAAAAAGTTAATTGTATTACTTGTGGGAAGCAAATACCTCATAAGGATTTCCATTTATACTGTACTCAATGCCTAGGCCCTGATCACAATGTGCCTGGCTGTCAATTTTGTGCTAGATTTAACCAATGCACTATTAAGCTTATGTATATTTTTGCCTCAAAAAATATTTTAGGAACAGATTTAACTACCCAGAAATGTCGTCTGATACCAATCCGACTACCGAAGTACATAAGAAATGCAAAGAAAAAGGAGAGACACAGACAGTCAAGGTCCAAAACCGATGACAAAGCTCCTAAACCAGTCACCGGTTCGCTGGTACTCAGTGAGGCACTTTCGCAGCCCCTGATACCCGCTACTTTCGAGTCGCAGGCCCCTACCGAGACCCACGTGGAGTCCAGCACACCACGTGATACTCAAAGTAGAGGACCCACAGATGTATCTCCCTAAGATGGGTCCAGAGCTGTTTTGCAGGCACCAGCTTCTGAGGGTGTATTCAGGCCTCAACATTTTTATATCAAACAGACGACCGCTGCAAAACCAAAGACAAAAGCAACTTCTAAAGCTAAAAAAACGATGCATAAGCCACGTGCACAGACCACTATGCCTAAAAAACAGATGATCAAAATGGCTGAAGACCTTATTACCTTGATCAGGGGTTCCCATCCCGCTCCTGATAAGAGGCCTAGGCAAGACACTGTTTATGAATCTTCAGATCAGGTTTCTATTTGTTCTGATTCCTCTGATCAGGAATTATCTGTACCTCCCTATGAGGATTCTGATGTAGAGGAGTCTATCCCATCTGCATCACCTCCTGAGGATTATTCATTTGGAAAAACTTTGCATACTTTGAGGGAGCATTTTCACTGGGAGAGTCAAGATTTCTCAGAATCAAAAAAGAGGCTCAGGGATTGTCTTCTCCCTCAGCACAGGCCTTTAGCCATACCCCATTTTAGACATTGTGAATGATGTGTTTTCAGAGTCAAGCTTGACCCCGGACTCCTTACCTCTGGCTCCCAGCAAGCCTGACCGATATTACAGGGTCCCTGACTCTCACAAATTTTTATTTAGAAACCCTGCTGCTGATCCTGAAACTATTTCACAGGGTCCAAAGGGAGTTAAGGCCTCAACAGCAAAAAATCCTATCCCCTCTGACAGAGATTCAAGGGCACTGGATAAATGTGGAAAGAAGGTTTATACATCTGCAACCTTGGCTATTAGGGCCTTAAACTGCCAGTTTCATATGCTCAAGTATCAACAACATGTTATGGGATTACTGAAACAGGAAATGATGATTTTTGAATGTGCAGAAAATAAAGAATTGCAGGAATTATTGCATGCAGCTGAACAAGTTGGAAAGCATACTGTGCAATGTGGTTTTGATTCCTTAGAGGCCTCCTGCAGGGCTGCAGTTACTGGATCTGTGATTAGGAGGCATGCCTGGCTAAAAGAGCAAAATTTTCCTGATCATGTTAAAGCTAAATTACTGGATGCACCTTTACAGCATGATACTCTGTTTGGTATTAAGGCAGAAGAGGTTTTAAAGAAAATGGAAGACAAGGCTAAGTCTCTGCAAACTGTGAAAGACTTCTTACAAGTGCAGCCACCAAGATTCAGTAGACACTGGCCCACAAAAAAGTGGTCCTTTCCTGTGTCAGAGCTCAAAGGGGCAAATCCAGATGCCCAAAGGGTTCCAGATACCAGGCACAAGATTCTTACAGGTCAAAGCAATGGGGTGCTTCTACCTCCAAGTCTGGAGGGGATAAAGCGCAAACCTACAGAAAGCAGTCCCAATTACTTCACTCTGCCTTCACCAACCCTTACCTTTTGACAGCACCCTTAGGGGGAAAATTAGCACTTTTTGCTCAAAATTGGCAGTTAATAACCCAGGACAAGCGGGGATTAAGCATAGTATCACAGGGATACAGATTCCATTTCCATACTCTGCCAATGGCAAATGGTTGGCTGGATCTGCCAAAAAAATCAATGGGCAGAAGCACAGAAACCAGTTACATCCCTCATGGATATAGGGGCCATTCAGCCAGTACCAGAACAGGAAAAAGGACAAGGTTTTTACTCAAGACTGTTCTTGGCACCCAGGAAGGGCAAGGCATGGAGGCCCATACTGGATTTATCAATTTTGAACACATACCTGGACATTCCAAAATTCAAAATGCTGACTTTGCAGTAGCTTCTGCCCATGATGGGCAAGAATGCTTGGCTGGTGACATTAGACCTAAGAGGCATACCTGCATGTCCCAATAAGGGAATCGTGCAGAAGATACCTCAGATTCAAGGCTGGCTTACTGCATTACCAATTCTCTGCACTGCCCTTTGGCTTATCTACTGCGCCCACGGTCTTTACAAAGTGCCTAGCACCAGTAATTGCTTTTTGCAAGCAAAGAAATATACAAATATACCCATACTTGGATGACTGTCTCATTCAAGCAGAGAAAAAGGACATTCTTCTTAAACACCTGGCATTTGTGAAAAGGCTTCTAACATGCCTAGGGTACACAATAAACGAAAAGAAATCACAACTGGTACCCTCTCAAAAGATAACATTCCTGGGTGCAAGCTTGAATACCACTGCCCAGATGGCTTACCTCATGCCAAACAAAGGCAACTGACTACTTCAAACCGATGGCAACAAAAACCCACTTATCTGCAAGACAAACGCTGCAGGCTTTGGGTTTCAGGGCATCCTGCAGATTCCATATGCAAGACTGCATATGAGGAAACTTCAATGGTACCTAAAAAGCTTATGGAGTCAACATTGTCACAGTCTGGAAACAATGATTGGTCTCATTCCCTGCCTACAACAGTAGTTTCTATGGTGGGCAAAGGCATGTCACCAAAACATGGGATGGGCCTTCACTCTACCCCCTGCCAGCCAAACCTTAACAGATGCATCAGATTATGCATGGGGGGCCCACATGGTGGGAAGATGCATTCAGGGCATATGGACCCCAAAACAAATGCATCTGCATATCAACCAAAAAGAGATGCTAGCTGTTCAAAATGCCCTGACAGCCATCAAGGACTTCACCCAGGACAACTACTGATAGATGGACAACACCATGGTTATGTGGTATATAAACAAGCAGGGGGGACACGCACTCATACCACCTTTGCAGATTAGCCATGGCACTGTGACACAGCTTTGACTTACCCAATACATCTTCAAGCTCAATTCCTGCCAGTAAAACAAAATACACTGGCAGACGACTTAAGCAGAAACCTTATGGACCTTCACGATTGGAAACTATATCCACAAGTCTTCAGCATGATAACAAAGAAATGGGGGAGCCCAGACATAGATCGATTTGCCTCTCCTCAAAATTATCAATTGAAAAAATTCTGCATAAGGACTTATCACAGACGAGCATAGAAAGTGGATGCCCTATCCTTCAGTTGGAAAAACCTATCAGTTTATGCCTTTCCTCCTCTGCCTCTTCTTCCCAGGGTCCTACTAAGTCAGACAAGAGAAACCAAAGATACTAATTGCCCCAGACTGGCCCCAACAATACTGGTACCCAATCCTAAGGAACGTCTCTACCCAGCTTGGACCTTACCTCAAAGACCTCAACTACTGTCCCAGCAAAACAATCAGATCCTGCACAATCAACTCCAGACACTGAACCTGGCAGCATGGCTTATGTAGTTATACAGAAAACACCTCTCAGTAAAGCTGTGATGAATGTCATTTTGGAAGCCAGAAGGCCTAGTACTAGAAAATCTTATGCTGATAAATGGAAGGGATTCTGTGCTTGGAATCAAGCACAAGGAACTGATACAGCAGAGCCAAATATTCCTCAGATATTACAATACTTAACTGAGATGCTTGACAAAGGCCTATCTTTCTCATCAATTAAAATCCATGCCTCTACCATTTCAGCTCATTACAATACAGAGCCACCAATCTTTTCTCAACCTTTACTAAAGCAGTGTCTTAGAGGAGCCAAAAAATTAAGGCCTCCTAGAAGATCACCAATACCTGCATGGGGACCTCAATTGTGTTGGAAAAGCTCACCCTGCCTCCATTTGAACCAGCTGCTACTGCTGATATAAAGTTCTTATGGAAAACAGCTCTGCTACTAGCAATTACTTAAGCAAGAAGAGTCTGAGCTACAGGCCCTCATGACTGTGGAGCCTTTTATCATATTTTACCCAGACAGGGTGTCTCTGAGGTCCAATCCTTCATTTATGCCTAAGGTGGTTTCCAGTGTGGCTCTTAACCAAACTATTCATCTGCCAACCTTTTATCCAAATCCGCAGAACAAGGGGGAGAGAATTCTGCATTCCTTGGACGTACACAGACCGCTAAGATTCTACTTCAGCAGGACTAAAGCTCTAAGAAAAACTGAGCAATTACTAGTGACATATGTTGCAGGATCAGAAGGAAAGGCTATTTCAAAGCAGACAAGCCACTGCATTACGTTTCTGCTACTTACACCATGGTAAACCTGTGCCCAAGGGCATTAGTTCTCATTCCACCAGAGCTGCAGCTACTTCAGCAGCCTTTCTCAGAGGAGTACCATCCAAGGCCATTCTAGAGGCTGCTACTTGGAGTTCTGTCCACACCTTTTCAAAGCATTATAATTTGCCTCTCTACTCTGTCCAGGGCAGGCTTTGCCACTGCAGTTCTGCAGGGCCTGATAACTGCACCTAATGCTGTTTAGCTCCAGCCTCCCATCCATAGCTTTGGGATTCTACCCAAATGTAATGACTGCAACAGTGAAACACGAAGAACCATAATACAGTTGTGTACACTTACCATAAATGTAGATGTTAGTGTATTCACTGTTGCAGTCCAGGTTACCCGCCGACCATCCCCCTTGCATTCTGGAGTTTATCTTTCCTTCTCTATCTTCTACAGCCTATGTGGTGTATTTGCTTGTAGATGAAGGTAAAGTTTGTATTGATGCATGTATATATAGTTTTTGTGTATATTTGTTTGCTACCTTTTTGTGGGCACCTGACATCTGGGGCAAGAAAAACTAAAGAAAATGGCGTGGGCTGCATGTTTTATACCCCTGATGACCTGACGTCATGGAAGTGGAGACTGCAACCAATGCAGGACCTAAGACTTTGGAATTCAGGCCGACTGAGGGCAACCTGCCAGCAGATTACCCAAATGTAATGACTGCAACAGTGAATACACTCGAATATGTACATTTATGGTAAGTGTACATAACTGTACTTTATCCCTATTGGCAGAATCTCCTTTATCCATTCTCATTTTGGCTTACTACTTAGAATACTTTCTGCTGCTTTGTGAATATAATATTCTGTATGGCTGCTGTTCTCTCTTAAGGACCTGTCTCCAAAATCCCACTCTCTATTTCTTGTTTTTTACCCCACGCACACTTCATCATCACTTTCTACTTTTTGTTATATCTTTCTGCGTGTTGTGTATATGAGCCTTGACTGTGTAGCTGTAAAATATCTCTTGAAATAAGGTAATCCTAAACCACCTTGTTCTATTGAAAAGATCAACTTATTCCACTTGAACCTTGCCCTCTTCTTCCAAATAAAATCTTTCCAAGTCTTAATTACTGTCCACAACTTCACCTCTGGTCAATAAAAAATATGCCTGACCTATAAATAAAACTAAAGGGACTAAAAACATTTTCACTGCTTTTAGCTTGCTATCGATATCCAGTTTCTCAGTTTTTGCATTATCTTTTGTTTAGTCTCTTACCACATATCCTTAGCTGCCATAACAGAATAATGTATTCATCTCTATACTCCTAAAGACTTCATTTCTTGTTCTGTGAATTTCTCTTGTTCTGTAATATTTTAACCTTTGTCAGACCCTCTGTATAATTCTTATTACTTAAACATCTTTTTGTTTTATTTCCACCATAGTTTTAAACCCCACTTTCATTTTATCTCACTCGGCTATAACCTCTGAAGGAATGTCCATCTTTCGTAACTCTGAAATATTTTCCACTTCCCATTCCTTAATTTTCTCCCTTTTTAACAAGCAGGTGGGGAAGAACCAGTGTCTCATTTGTAATTCATTACCCTGCATTTTTATCCTAGTTGTTACTGGTGCATGATCCCAAATAGTTATTGGATGTCAAAGCTTAAAATTAAATGTACGTACTAGTATAGCCTAGTTATTGTACATCGGAATATGTAAATCTCTGAGCTTCTACTGTTAAATTAATGTATTCTGTACCAAATAGTTTCATAAATTTCTTCAGAAATCTACCTTCGTATATTTTCCCAGATACATCCTCACAGTTGCAAATCAAGTTCCACCCCTTACCTGTAAGTGATATTACCTGATGAAAGCGGATTTCTCAGCATTTTCTTAAGCTTCATAATACCAGTTTTAGTTGGAATATAAATACAAGCCAGCATAATCCTCCTCCCTTGCCAGTAGCCCCTTATTACCACAAATATATCTTTATCTTTTTTTCCCCTATCACTATTGTAGCTCCTTTAGAAATTATAACTACCCCCATTTTCCTTTATCCCCGATATACTGCTGAGTGTCTGTACTGAAATTCTTTATCAAATTCACATGCTGCCTTCTTTCCAAATGTGTTTCTGTAGCATTGCTATTTGCATTCTGCATTTCTTAATAGAAGTTGTTGGTTTTAGGCTATACATGTGAATTTCATATTCCAAAATAATATGGTTAGTGTAGCCATTATAAGTTCTTATTCCTGCATATTGCATATGCCAGCTTTTTAAAAATGTATTTACAGATTGTGTTATACACACACACACACTGTTTGGCAGGTTGATCCTTTATACAGTTTTCTTGTCTTCTCCATTTGAACCTCTGTCACATTTTTCAAGACTGAAAAACCTCAAAACAAAAAAAGGCACCTCCAGAGTACCCCCATGACCTATCAACTTGGAACAAATGCACAAAACTATGTACATCTTCAAATAATGAAGATTAATCTTCCTGATAGGAACAATTGTTCCAAATCGACAGCTGCATCAACTGGCATAAACTAACATAACATTAAGGCAGCTATCCATGCCAAAGAACATGTTATAGCCTATGCTCCTATTTACATTAATTGCTCCCTGTTCTTGTGTTTTTATTCCCCTCACAGATGTGTAAAATGGTGTATATGCTTTCAGAGAACATTTACTTCTAACCTTAAAAAGTGCAGTGGCTGTCATTAAATAAAACTATACATTGTTCTAGTAAATGCATTAAAATATTTAGTTACCAGAAAAGCTGTTACCACTTAGTCACTTCTAATAATTTCAAACTGTTTACTGAACTGCAGATCTCTCAATTTCTTGTCTTCACCTTTAGTCAGCTTTTCATGGAGACATAAGAACAACATACTAACATTGAGCATTTATTTGCTAAAAGACTATTCATAAAATTGTGATCTCACTTAAAAACACTCAAATTTCAGATTAATAAATCCCAACATTCACCTATGTAAAAGTTAAAGAAACATTTCAACTCTACATATATATTAAATACATTTTCAGACCACATCCCCAACCCCAATTTACTAAAATGTGCTTTTGTTTATTTTCACTTTACATTGTAATGCCTACATTTTTAAAAAGCTTAAAGTACTTGTTTTCTTTATTCATTTCACACAACAATCACTAAAATGCTTTACTATATAACTTGCAATTCCTATCATAAAATGCTTTATACAAATGCTGTTAAAAGCAAAAATCTTTACTTATAACTTTTCTTTTTTAGTGTCAAGCATCAGTAAAATGAAGTGGGGCACATGCCTCTCAGTACCTCCCCCCCCATAATTTTATCAGTCAACCAAAACCCAACCATTCTTGGCTTATTTTTTTTTTTTTTGTAAAGCCACATTTCACAAATGACTGATTTGGAATTTCACATTTATTCACCAATTTCAATGTTACTGGTTGTCTTCATGTTCATCTCCATCTCCCAACACCAAACTCTGGTTGAATTCGAAGGTGCTCCCAATTCTTCTAGTCAACTCCTGTGCTTCTCTCTCTCGAGCATTCTGCTTTGTCACATTAGAAAAGGTTTCACTGGCAAAGTCTCACTATGAGCTTTGTCACAAGAATGAGAAACAGAGTCCCCTTCTGTTTGATGGCTAAGTTTTTGTTAGGAAAACTTTTGTATTTCCTCCTTAGCCTGTTCTGCATCACAAAATTACTTTGATCCTCCAGGAAAAAAAATTCTGAAGACAGCTGGATAGAGCAGCTTGAATCTTACCTGCCTCTCAACATTCCCTGTCTGCTAGGATAAGTTTGCCTCT
This sequence comes from Protopterus annectens, assembly GCF_019279795.1. Lineage (NCBI taxonomy): Eukaryota > Metazoa > Chordata > Ceratodontiformes > Protopteridae > Protopterus > Protopterus annectens. The sequence goes on along the minus strand of NC_056744.1, from coordinate 567,794,354 downwards.
TTTCTGCCTGGTGTACAGTGGCTAATCATTTTCCATAAACACAGTCTCCAATTTTCAGTATTTTATCATTCTGCCATACTTTTGTCAGGATCAACCCTTTCTGCTATGGCTGCATCTTTACTAATACAGGTCTTGGCTGCTTTCTCGTGGCCAGTTTTGGCGGATACACGTGTCCTTTTGGTTAACAAATCTTGCTGTAAAATGACAGTCCAGTTACTTGTGTTTTCATAAAATGAATGCAGTCTGTTTCTTCTAGTTTCTGTGGTGCAGCAGAATATCTCAGGTTTTCTCTGCTTGCTCTGTCCTCTAATACTAACATTTTTTTGAAACAGTTTCATACACGGCCAGCATTTTCATTTATTTTGTCTGATTTTTACAATTTTATCAGTTCATCTGAATAGCTGTTTGAAGCTTCATCCATTTTTTACAGCCTTTTGAGTTGATATATTCCTTCAATGTTTTGTTTACTTTAATACGGTCTGATCACATTTGACTTTTTCCTCTAAATCACTGTAAGATATTTCTTGTACCAAAGCTGGAGCTTGAACTGCTTTCTGAACAGCTGCAGGACTCTTCCCAGTTGGTTTTCTCCTCATTTTTTCCTAGTTGATTTTTTTTAAGACTGTCAAAGGTTCTTTGCTGGTATCCAGGCAGTGTATTTACTAGCCTGTAACTGAATTTTACTAAAAATGGCAGAATTTCTGGCTCTCATCTCAGTTCCTTTTTCATGGTGGGAGAGCTGAAATTAGACTGTTGATCAGTGTGCAGCCATTTTGGAAAAGCCTGGGGGTCCTGTTTGTAGCAGACTGTTAAATATGTTTGAGATTTGCATGAAAAAAATAGAGAAGCCAACTTTTAAATATGTGATTGGGAACTCTAATATGTCCAGGTCTTAAAAGCCTCAGACTTCGTCTGGAAGCTAAGACTTGATTCAGAACTGGGAATACTTCACAGCTGAGGTACTGTGCAAGCATAGTAAAATGGAAAGAGATTCTCCTGAGTTATTTTTCAGTAATGAATGATGTAGCCTCATTTTAATAGCTCTTAATCTGACAACCTTGTATAATGAAAGGATGATATAAATTTATTGGTCATTTGTCTATCTGCCTACCCAGGGTGCTCCCTTTGATTTCTGGTGTCTTATTTAAACTAGTCTTGAAATGATACCTTCATTTGAAATGCACAGGGAAATGTAGTTACACCTCTTGGGAATCTAATCCTTGAAAATAAACTTGCATTTTATTTGAACCATATGTTACATTTCTGTCCTGGAGAGAGAGATTTTATATATATATATATATATATATATATATATATATATATCAATGAAAAGTCAAAAGTTGCCGCCCAGGAGTCAAGGTTCCTGTGTATACAGATAAATAAAACCAATTTCAAACACAAACACAGAAAAGCTCGTCGGCAGAGCAATACAGTCCACATATACGATTCCCAAGAATTTCCAACAATATAAGGCAGTATTCACTTCACGATGGGCAAACACAGACTCCAGATACAAAATACTAATATTTATTGATCCAAACACAAACTTGGTTGGCGCTTTCACCCGAATGGGCTTCTTCAAGCCAAACAAGACACAAATTCAAAGCATCCAATAAATACTTTCTTAGTAATTACATCACATCCTATGAGTTAATTAACTAATTAGTTTGAATCTAAATGTTTAAAGACATAATTTAAAGATGATATCAAGGCTAATACTATGTATATATTGCTCGAAAGACTCATTACATTTAGTGCGTATAGCATCACTAAATATTCACTTAAACTTGCAAAAATGTTTAAAACTTCATGTACATAGCACTGACTAACTAAATATGTACACATAAAAAATAAATAAAATATATGCATAATAAAATAAACTAAATATTTAGTAACAATTCATTGGGCTCCCACCACACTATACCCTCAGTCTTCTTCCCTTCAGCATGGGTTTCAAGGGCACCCTATTATTCAATCCAGGGGCCCGATCTGCTCTCAATCTGATAATACATTTAGTTTTGGTTTGTTCAGTATGATTCATCACATCACCTCACCTCTCTTAATTGTAGGTCTAATCAATTGTACTACTAAAAAATTAAAAATATGTTCAGCAGATGTTTCTATCACATGTCTCGATGGAGCATTTCTGACCGATTTAATCTGAATGTTATACTGGTGTTCCCTAATCCTGTCTTTTAATCTTCTGTCGGTCTTGCCTACATAGAAGGCTGGACACAACCTACAGGTGGCAAGATAGACAATATGTTTAGTTTCACAATTTGCCCTAGGATAAAAATAGAAAGTGTTGTGTGACAGGATGAACAAACATGGCTGTACTATCTATCAGTGAACAATAATTACATTTATGACAGGGATGGGTAGTGCCAGCTGTGGAACTCAACATGCAATGGTTGTTAACTCTATCTGAGCTACACAAAATCCTCTGTAAATTAAGACAATTTTTGTATGTGAACCTTGGCATATGGCCCACTATGTCATGAATATTAGGATCAACTGTGTTAATAGGTCCCAATATTTGGAGTAAATGTCCTTAATAGCTCTCACATGCTGAGTATAGTAAATGGAAACTCTAGTTTCCCAATTAGGGATAACAGGCCCATCTGTCATATCATTCCCTACATAAGTAGTCTCATCTCTGGCCATAAAATATGGTAGTGCCCTGTCCCTCCTAAGGACATCAACCCCCAAAAAAACTTTCTCAATCTCCTGTAAAAACTATAGGACCTATCATATAGTTGTTGCTGTAGGTTGGATAACTCATTGTGAAAACCCAAATGTCCTTCAAGGATGCATCTGCAGCCATCACATATGGGTTGTCCTGCCTCAGGCAGCCCTTCGGTCGGCCGGATTCCAAAGTCTGGGTCCGGCATCGGCTGATGTCGCCCTTTCCCCGACGTCAGAGCGCCTGGGGTATAAAAGCGCCAGCTGACGCCATCTTCCTCAGTCTTTCTTGCCGCGTGGTGCCCGAAGCAGAAGCAATTCGCAAGTGCTGGTCGGCCAGCTCCTGTAATTCAGCTACCGAAGACTTCAAAAGCCAAGTACCCCATTGGGGACTCTCTCTTGCCTCAGCCGATGTCAGATAAAGTTAATAATTGCTTAACTTGTGGGAAACAAATACCTCATAAGGATTTCCACTCTTACTGCCTCCCCTGCCTAGGCCCAGACCACGACGTCTCGGTCTGTTCAACCTGTGCTTCCTTCAACCAACGCACTCTTAGACGTCGGGCGGAGTTTGCAGAGGAATTTTTTGGGGCTAGTTTCTCATGCATTATGCCGTCGGAGACTCTGACTTCACATTTAACAAAGAAATGGAAGGACAAGGACCGACGCACGCGGGCCGCGGTTTCGGCTGAAACCACGGCCAGGCCTACCGCGAGTGTCTCTGTCTCAGCTGAAACAGAGTCCTTGGTACTTCCGACCCCCGAAACCGCTCAACCGACAACCTCGGCCCTGGAGGCCCCTGCTGAGTCGGTTATTGAATTTCCTTCAGAAATTGGTGTCTTGGAAACTTCCGACACCATTCCTCTAGACAAAACTACACCAGCACGTGGTGCAGCCAGGCCTCCTGCATCCATGTCCATAAAGGCATTCACCAGGGCTAAAGCTGCTAAACACACAAAAGCTATGCCTCCCAGGGTTATTCCTCAGGGACCCACTACAAGTTCACAGATTCTAACTTTGGCAGAGGACCTTATTTCCTTAATTAGGGGCTCTCAACCCCATCCGGACAGGGGCTCTCAACCTCCTCTAGACAAAAGGCCCAGGGTTGAGCCCTCTGATCCCCACTCCTCAGAGGAGGCCTCTGATGGCTCTGCTCTCTCGGACTACCAGGGGGAGGCTTTTTCGGCCTACAAGGATTCTGATGCAGAGGAATCTATCCCCTCGGCCTCCCCTCCTGAAGAACTTTCCTTCGGGGAGACCCTTCACACTATGAGAGAGCATTTCAAATGGCAGGGCCAGGAATTCTCTGATTCCAGGAAAAGATTAAGAACTTTTCTGCATTTACCTCAGCATAGACCTTTGTGATGTGTACTCTGAATCTAGCATAACCCCTGACACTCTTCCTCCGTCCCCTGTCAATCCCGATAGGTACTACAGGGTCCCGGACTCGCATCATTTTCTTTACAAGGCCCACTCTGCTGATCCAGAAACTATTTCCCAGGGCCCTAAAGGGGTTGCAGCTGCCACTTCTAAAAATCAACTCCCCTCTGAAAGGGAGTCCAGGGCTTTAGAGAGATGGGGTAAACAAGTGTATACTTCTGCTACTCTTTCTATGAGGGCATTAAATTGTCGATTTCATATGATACAGTACCAAGAGTATTTGTTAGATGAATTGCATAAGAAACTGTCTTCACCTGAACCCCTGGATTGCAAATCACTTCAGGATCTGGTACATAACTCCCAGCAGGTTAGCAACCATTTCTTGCAGTGTGGTTATGATGCATTGGAAGCTTCATGTAGGTCAGCTATGACAGGTGCAGTCATACGTAGGCATGCTTGGCTGAAGGATCAATCTCTGCCAGACCATGTTAAAGCTAAGCTTCTAGATGCTCCGCTGGAAAAGCAAAAGTTATTTGGCTCCACTGCTCAGGAGGTCTTAAAGAAATTTGAGGAAAAGGCAAAATCTACAAACAGTCAAAGATTTTCTACGAGTCCAACCACCAAGATTCAGCAGAAATTGGCCTACCAAGAATTGGTCCTTTCCGGACACAGAAAGATTTCAGAGAGGCAAGAACAGGCATGCCAGAGGTAGAGGGCAAGCTAGAGGCTCCTACAGAGGGCGTCAACGGTAGCCTCCTAACCAGAGAGGTAGTGCAGGACCTACAACTGCTGCACAAGGACAGACTTAATGACTTTGCTTTGACTCAGCCAACCAGGGCTCAATTAGAAGCACCTTTGGGCGGAAAGCTTTCTTTATTCTCAGAAAATTGGCACAGTATTACAAGAGACAAATGGACACTGCAAATAATAGACAAAGGATACAGGTTCCATTTTCACACATTGCCAAAAAGAAAAGGCATGCCAGACCTGCCACCAAACAAAGGGCAGAGGCTTTGAAACAAATCTCCAACTTAATGCAAATGAAAGCTATAGAAAAGGTTCCTCTTTCAGAACAAGGCCAATGATTTTATTCCAGACTATTCCTTGTTCCAAGAAAAGAAAAACAATGGAGGCCTATTCTCGACTTGTCCTCACTGAATACTTATCTCATTGGTGCCAAAATTCAAAATGCTGACTCTACAGCAACTCCTTCCCATGCTGGGCAAGGGGTCTTGGCTGGTGACTCTAGACCTCAAGGAGGCATATCTGCATGTCCCTATCAGACAAAGTTGCAGAAGACACCTCCGATTTCTTGCAGGTTCAGAGCATTATCAATTCTCAGCATTGCCCTTTGGCTTATCTACTGCGCCCAGAGTATTCACGAAATGCCTGGCATCAGTAATTGCACACTGCAGACTTCAGGGGATTCAAATATACCCATATCTGGACGACTGCCTTATACAAGCGGACAGCCAACAAACTTTGGTAAAGGACTTGAATTATGCCATCCACCTACTGCAGGCCCTGGGATATACAGTCAACATTCACAAATCAAGACTTGTTCCATCCCAAAGAATAACTTTTCTGGGTGCGGATCTAGACACAACCACCCAAATGGCTTTTCTCACAGAAGAAAAACAAAGACAACTACCGGATTACTTCAAGAATCTGACAAGACAAACTCAGCTGACTGCAAGGAAAATCCTGCTGGCCCTGGGTTACATGGCATCTTGCATTCTTCTAATTCCACAAGCAAGACTGCATATGAGAAAACTACAATGGTACCCAAGGAGTTTATGGACACAGCACAGTCACAGCTTAGAAACTTTGATCCCACTCATTCCATGCCTCCAAAAGGAATTTCTGTGGTGGGCTCAAGCAAGCCAGTCAAACAGGGGTCTGCCCTTCAGCAAGCCAATAGCCAGCCAAACCATTACAATGGACGCTTCAGACCACGGTTGGGGAGCACATATGGAGGGCAGATGTATTCAAGGACTATGGTCACAAAAGGAGCTACTCATGCACGTAAACCAAAAGGAAATGCTGGCAGTGATACATGCAATTGAGGCCTTCAAAATCTTTCTGCATCAAGTCCACCTGCTAATAAGGACAGACAACACCACAGTTATGTTGTACATAAACAAGCAAGGAGGCACCCATTCCTACCTTCTTTGCAGACTGGCAATGAATCTATGGGAACTTTCCTTGAAACTCAATATAGAGCTGCAATCCCAGTTTGTGCCAGGAAAAGACAATATACTGGCGGACAGCTTAAGCAGAAATATGGATGCACACGAATGGATGCTGCACCCAGACATCTTCCTACAGATAACACAATCATGGGGAAGGCCAGACATAGATCTTTTTGCCTCCCCCCACAATCATCAGCTGAAGAAAATCTGCTCAAGGACACACCACCCACAAGCAGGGAAAGTGGGCGTCCTATCTTTCAGCTGGAGAACTCTTAGTGTATGCATTTCCACCTCTTCCATTAATGACCAAGGTCTTACTGAAGATCAGGACAGAGCAGCCAAAAGTGATTCTGATAGCTCCGGACTGGCCAAGACAGCACTGGTACCCACTGTTAAAAGAGTATGTCACGCACGAAACCATGGCTTCTTCCTCAATGGCCTCTTCTCCTGACACAGCACAATTACAAGACTCTGCATTCCAACCTGAAAACCTTGCAACTAACAGCCTGGAAAATACCTTGACTCCTCCTCAGGATAAGCTATCCAAGAGAGTGAAGGGATATCATCATGGAAGCTCGCCGGCCTTCCACAAGAAAGGCATATTCAGCAAAATGGAAAAGATTTCACACTTGGAGCACCACAAAGGGCCTAGATGCGACAGTGATGAACATGGCACATATCCTGGAATACTTGGCAGAAATGCTCCACAATGGCCTGTCTTACTCTTCCATTAAAATTCATGCTTCAGCAATTTCTGCAGAGTACAATACTGATCCATCTGTTTTTTCTCATCCTCTCCTAAGACAGTTTCTAAGAGGAATTAAAAACATCAATCCTCCAAGGAAACCTCCAGTGCCTACTTGGGACCTTAACTTCGTGTTGGAAAAACTAACTCTGCCTCCCTTTGAACCAGCAGCATCTGCAGAACTACAGTTCCTTTCTTGGAAGACCGCCTTCCTTCTGGCCATAACCTCAGCAAGAAGAGTATCTGAGTTACAGGCCCTCATGGCAGTACAGCCATTTCTTATTTTTCACCAGGACAGTCTCATTGAGAACCAATCCTTCATTTATGCCAAGGGTGGTATCCAGGGTCTCATTAAACCAAGCTATTCACCTGCCCACCTTCTTTCCAAATCCACAAAATAAAGGGGAGAAGCTTCTGCACACCCTGGACATACACAGACAGTTGTGCTGCTACTTGGACAGAACTAAAAGCTGCAGAAAAACTGACCAGCTGTTGGTAGCATATGCTGCTGGTGGACAAGGAAAAGCAATTTCCAAACAGACAATTTCAAAATGGATAGGGAATTGCATTCATTTTTGTTATTCCTTTCATGGAAAAACTGTGCCAGCTAACATTAGACCTCATTCCACCAGAGCCACAGCCACCTCCACAGCCTTCTTAAGAGGGGTGGCTACCAAGGACATTTTAGAGGCTGCTACATGGAGCTCCGTGCATACATTTTCCAAGCATTACAATCTACCTTTATATTCCAGATCCAGAGCAGGCTTTGCTACGGCAGTCCTGCAGGGCATTTTAGCTACACCATCCTTTACATAGATCCTCCACCCCCAGATTGGCTATGGTATTCTACCCATATGTGATGACTGCAGATGTATCCTTGCATAGTACAGTTTTGTACCTACCATAAATGTAGATGTCCGATAGGTATGCATCTGCAGTCAGGTTTACCCTCCCTCATTCCCCTCTTTGGTAGTTATTGGGTACTTTTCCCTCTCAGAGCTAGCTGGGGTTATCTATTATGGTGTATTTGTTTTATTGTCCCCTTCCCATTTCCTCATGTAGCCACCCTCATATTACTCCCCTTCCCATTTCTTCGTGTGACAACACGCCTATTATTCCCTCCAATATGACCCCGTCTCCACCTCCTTTCGTTCCCTCTCTACCTCTTTCCACATCTCGTAAAGTCTCTTCTTTTACTAGTCATTCCCCGGTCCCCTCTACTTCTTCCTTTGTTCCTTCATTTTCTAGTCATGATACTCCTTCTTCTTCTTCTTTTCTTCATCTCTTGCGATTCAAAAGCCTTCTTCAGTGGTTATAAGACACCCTTCAGATGTGCAAAGACCTTCTCCAATTACCTTGAGTTCGGTTGTCCGAAGATCTTCCCCAGAAGTTCCCACGAGTCAGCGGCCTTTTTTAGACATTGTACCTCAGCCGGGCCCCGGTGGAAACATACCTTACCCGACTTATCAGACATCGAGAATCCCAACACAGTTTCCTTCAAACAGCAACCTGTACAAGAAAAGAGGATTAGGGAAAATTGGTTATCGCATTCCACCCAGGCACATTTTAACCAGAAGCAGTTACAAGTAAATCCTTACTACAATAACTAA
>NC_056744.1:567756317-567778817 GCF_019279795.1 Protopterus annectens | reverse complement strand
GCTTCCTCCTTCTATTGTATAGTTTGTTTATGGCTGGGGTCCACCAGACAGGACGTCTGCCTTTGGAGGATTAGGTCTTGGTTTTATTTGGGATTGCATGATCCATGCATTCCTGAAGGTGTTCATAGAATGCATTTATAAAGGATTCTGTGGTCTGGGCCATATTTTCCACAGGCCCGGGGGCTTTGAAGGATTCCACCTCGGTTTTGAGGAGTGTGAAATTTGCTTTAGAGAAGTTTTTCACTGTGGTTTTCTGGGCAGGGGGTGGGGTCGGGATGTGAATATCCAGTGAGATCAGTTTATGGTCTGATCTTACCAATGCTTTAGTGAGCAACCATTTAACTGCTTCAGTATCAATTGAAAGAGATTTGAGAATGTTTGATAGTAGCTGGTGGTTCACCATATCAAAGGCCTTGGAGAGGTCTAAAAAGAGGGCTGAAGAGAGCAGGTTATTATTTCTATTTTTATTAATGCAGTCAGTAAAGGATAGGAGTGCAGTGGTAGTGCTATGGAAAGGCCTGAAACCGTGTTGGCAGTCCACTAATAGGTTATTTTCAATGAGGTGATGTAGTTGATGGTGAATACATCTCTCCATAACTTTTGCTAGGGGTGAGAGAAGGGCTATAGGGCGGAAGTTTGTGAGTTCATTTGAGTTTCCTCCCTTATGTAACGGGATATGTGAGACCTTCTAGAGAGATGGGAAGTGGGATTCAGTAATGAATCTATTTGTTAGAATGGAAATTGGGTAGGCTAGTACACCTGCTGAAATTTGCAGTTATTCAGCTGGGAGGAGATCAGCTGATGGTGTACATGGTTTTAGTTTAAGAAGTAAAGTGTGAATGAGGGATGTGGGAATGGGTTGGAGATGAAAGGTTTGGGGTAGATTGGTTAGTGGTGGAGATTCTGAGGTGGTGGCTTGTGGTAAGGTGTTAGCTAGGGATTGGACAGTTTCAGAGAAAAAATTATTAAAAGTGTCAGCAATATTATGTATGGAGGGCTTTGAGTTAGGTTAGAGGGGGTAGGAGTTTTGGAGTGACCTGGGTGCAGCAGTTTGTTGATTCCTGACCAGAACTTTTGTGGGTTTTGCTGCTGGGATTGTTGGAGTTTGTGGTAGTAGTTTTTTTTTTGTCAAGGACTATAGCTCTTTTTGTGGAATTTTGAAGCTGTCTAAAGTGTAGGTGATCTATTGGGTTTTTTGATTTCCTCCATTTGGACCAGATTTTATTTCCTAGTCTAATGCTGTGCCTAGTCTCATTGGAGAGCCAAGGAGCAGGTTTATTTTTAGTTCAGACAGTACATGAGGGAGCATGGTTATCCAAGATTTGCAGGAATTTATTGTTAAAGAAAGAGACTGCTTCATCAAGAGGCAGGCATTTTAGGGGTGACGAGTTGCATGCTTTGAGCTCTGCTTGGAAGTTTACTGGGTTAAAATTATTTTTGTTACGGGTTGTTCTAAATATTGTTTCATTGGGAATGGTGGTCTTTTTTCTAGTTATGAAGGTAAGGGAATGGTCACTAATTTCATCGGGACGTATGCCAGTTTTGTAATTGAGGGGGTTGCTGTTAACTAGTATCCAATCTAAGGTAGTTTGTTTCTTGCTAGGTTTATGGGTCCTGGTTGGGACTGTCATGATTTGGTGAAAGCCAAATAGGTTTATATGAGTAGTAGGTTTGGGAGCGGTGCAACCATTCCAGTCAATATTAAAATCACCAAGGAGTATGGTTTCCTATGGGAAGGTCAATGAGAGCCAGCTGAGGGCATTTTCAAGAGTATTAATGTTATTTCCTGGAGGGATATATGAGCAAATAATGTATATGGATTTATTAGCATTTATTTGGAGCTTGGTAGTTAAAATCTCGAGATTTGAAGGTGATGGTGGATGACTGTTTATTGGTGATGTTCAGTTCAGATTTAAACAGTAAAGCAACCCCACCACCCTTTTTATTTAGACAGTCAAGTCAGAGTATGTTGTTGTCTTTAGTTGTGGGTTTGAGCCAGGCTTCAGTTAGGCATAAGATGTCAAAAGAATAGGTGTCTAGTAGGGCATGAAGTTGTGTAATCTTATTGTTTAGGCTGCGGATGTTAAGATGGCCTAGCAAGAGAGAGTTTTGGGTGTTGGTGGGGATGTTTGAAGATGAACTATTAGCTGATGAGGAGTCAGTATTGGTAGTGTAAGGACCTGGGTTTGTATGAATGTCACCGTGTTGAAGAAGACCTAGTTGAAGATTATGTTTAGGTTTGAAGACACTAATAAAGTGTAGTCCTTTTTGACTTGGATATATTTAATATGGGATAATCTGTGAAATTGAGGAAAAAGGTAGGATGATGATGATGTAATGTTAATATGGGTGTGAGAAGCTGTAAGAGAGAATGGGCTTGTTTGCCTTGTAGGGTGTTGAAATGTAGATAAGGTTAGGATTTCATACTAGCTTAAGCTGTAAGGTATTAGTAGAGAGGTAAGACATACAGACCAGAGGATTACTTTAAATTGTATTGTCCTGCCTGGGATAGTCATTGTGAGGCTTATAGGTTTGGATAAACAGGTCAAATTTGGTGAAGGAGTGGAGCTGCTAGGGGAAATAGGGAGAGGAAGGTAAACACCAATTAGGGGTAAAACTTAATCGATTAACAAGATAAGATAGGTTATTGGTTGGAGGTGTGGCTATGGAAGTATAAGGTTAGGTGCTCTGGGGGTGGGTGGAATTTGGGGGTAGGGGAGCAGAGTGAGCCCGCAGGGCGAACGGAGCGGGTAGAGCTAAAGGATGGACTAGACACCGCAGCAAAAAACAATCAGTTAAGAGGTAGGTGATTGCTAAGAGAGTTTGTAGGGTAAAACAGAAGAGATGTAAATTGGGCAGGGGTTATTTTAGGAGTTTCAGGCAAGGGTTATTGTAGGAGTTTCAGGCAATGGGCAGTTAAAAACTGGGTAAAAATAGCTGAACAATAGAGGTTTAATGGAGTTTGGAATAAAGAGATGAAAAGGGTAAGGCATGTTAATGTTATAGGTATAGTGTGCCACCTAGTGGCGACAGGGGGAAATGACAGCAGAAAAGAATCCTTCACAGAAAAGTAATAGTAAAGTAGTTTGTAATTAAGAGAACACTTATTTGTAAGAGCGTGGCTAGACTGTGGGTGCAGGCGGTCTGCAGATGGCTACTATTGTCCGCTAGTAGGGTATAGTACTAAGCTCTAAACAAAAATAGTTAAATTAATGCAACATCATAGAACAAGGTTACATACACTGAGTTTGTATTTTTCTAATGAGGGAAATTGTCGTTCCAAGGGGTGCAGAGAGGGTAGGAGTCTTCACCGGATCCCTGGAGATGAATAATCTTTCCTTCCTGTGGTGTCTGTGGGTCTAAATGAGTTTTTGTGGATGTTATTGTCTTTCCTGGGCAGGAGAGGGTGGGAGCCCACAGGTATTAGACTGTAACATCCTTCAGTAGGTTTGTCAGCATGTACCAGAATGTCTCTCTGAAGCCATGTTATTGTGTGAAGTGGACTGTTGTTTCAGTTGAGCCAGCAGGAAAACCTACCCAGTATCTGTAATGCCCAAGTGTGTAGTCTAAACAAGTCTCATTAATTCTTGATCAGCTGTGGCAACCCCTAACTGGGAAAAGCCAAAAGAAGAAGACTTATCAAACCAAAAGTCAGTAAATACTTTTTTGTGAGGAGGGGTTTAGCATGATTGTTAAGATCTTAACCTCACAGATACAAGGTACAGTGTTTGATTTTGACCTCTGAATGTTGATTGGCTTGTAATAGATTGCAGACAGATAGGCTAGTATGAACTTTTGAAATAGGTTATTTCCTTTCTATGAAGTAAAAAAAAATGTTTTTTTAACATAATCCATCTACTTGACTCCTAAGTAAAAAAACAAAGGCCGTTTATGAATTTGAAGGAGGGGACTTTTTTTATTTTGATTAAAAAAAAAGATAAGGTCATTGTTGCTGCTTAAATGAATATTGCAATGCATTATATTTGTTGCAATAAACTTTTTATGTGCATATGTATGTATTTGCAGTCACAGTGGTCTCCTTAGAATGCAGAGATAGTGTCCCCTTAAATCAATGTAAAAAGCCCTAAACAAAGGTTCGCTTTTCTTCTAGTTTACTATTAAAAAAAGAATGATGATGAAATAGGTACTTTGTAGCTCAATGTGTCAGTGTGTGTTGGGGTGGGCAGAATTGTGTGCATCCATGCAGATGAGGACTGTGGATCACAAGTCTTTTTTTATATGGGGAAACAACTTTATTGAAAGAATATATCTGAAGTAGGCACTTCATTTGTCAGCAACCTTTGGGATATGGATCCGATCTTGGATCCAAGCCGGCAACTTCTACCACAGCATAGATCCGAGCTCCTAGCTCCTCCCTTTACCCACAATCCCCTGCCAACCCGGACTGACCTCAGATCTAGTTTGCCGCGCTTCAAGCTACAAGCTGGATTTTCGAGCTCCTGCTACTTGTTGGATTTGTGAGAAAAAAAATTCTATTTTATTCCCCTTTTTCTTAGTGTGAGTGAGAGTGATTGTTTAGGTACCCTATAGCCCTTTTATCTCTCTCAATTTAATTTAATTTGTGGTTATTTTTCTCCTCCCTGCCCTCGCTGGTCGTAGTGTGTGTTTGTGGTGTGTGTAGGGGCCTAGTGAGTGTGTTTCTGTGCTTTACTATGTTGGAGGCCCCTAAAGCCATCTTTTCAAAGTGCACCGAATGTGGCCATAAGCTTTCACTGGCGGATGGCCACACTCTGTGCGTTAGGTGCCTTGGGGTTGAACACCTCTCCTCGGGATGCGCGATCTGCGTGGCGTTCAACCCCAGGGCACTTAAGGACCGGAGGTCAAAGCTGATTCTGGCGGGCCTTTTGCCCCCGGATCCAGCTCTGGCCTCCGGTGCTTCTGTGGCCGCTACCCAGCCCTCGGTGGCAGCCACCCCTGCATCCCGCTTCGGCACCAGAGGAGAGGGAGGCCGGGAAAGCCAAACGGAGAGAGAAGCACCATAAGTGGCGGGCCGAAGACTCCTCCTCGGCCCCGCCCGCCAAACGGGCTTCTCCCTCCAGAGCTTCTGGATCGCCTCCTCCTCGGCTCCGATCCCCTTGCTTCTCACCGGGACCCGGTCCCCGTCGAGGTCATCGAGGCGGCACTCTAGGTCTGCCTCGGTGGCCTCTTTGAGGGTCACTTTTAACATGTCAGATGCAGACATGGACCGGATGATGAGGAGTTTCATCCAGGCCCAGCTGCAGATGGGAGTGCTCCTGCCTTCCCCCCTCTGAGGGGGAGCTCGACCCCATTTTTTGCTCCAATCGCTCCTTTTCCGACCCGCTTTCCGGGTTCGGAGCTTTCGGAGCCAAGCCGCGTTGGATCTGTGGGTGGGTTGGAGCCGACAGTGCTGGGCACTTCGGCTCCCACTGGTCCCTCGAGCTTGTCGGATCCGACCTCTCGGAGCTGTGGGCTGAGCTTCGGATCTGAGGGATTCAGTGCGACTTCGGCTCTGTCCTGGTCGGAGCACACGGGTCCTTCGGATCCGATGGTCTCGGCCCCGGGTCCAGTCCCCGCTTCGGATCCGAGTGGGAGTCGACTCTCTGATCCTATCGAGGGTGGCTCCCCCTCGGCGTTCGCTGTGGTGGAGAGGGCACTATTGAGTGCATCCGGGCCTCCAGTCCTGGCTTCGGCTCCCCCTTGCACTCCCTCTCAGCTGGTTCAGGCTCCCATCACCTGGCCTTCATGGCAGCCTGCTTCAGCGCCTCTGAGTGTTCCTTCGGAGCATGACATTGCTGGTGAGACTTCCTCAGACAGCCCCCCCGAGGAGGTTCCTCACAAGGCTAAGTGTAAGAGGAGGCATGTGGACTCCCCCGAGTCCCTTACGGAAGATACGGACTTAGATGAAGGGGAAGGCTCCCCAAGGTCACCCCCCCGAGGATGTCTCCTTTGGAGACATCATGGAAATGCTCAGGATTAGGGGAGGGTGGTCTGCCCCTAAGGCTTCCTCCGATGAGTCCGTATTCCTAGAGGCATTCGAAGCAGGGCCATCTACCTCTTGGGTATCCCCTCCCCCCGACCCCCTGGTGGACCTTATCTCCACCAGGGCTTGGAAGGAGCCGGACACTGTAGAGCCAGTCCCCAAGCGCCCAGATAAGATCCTGAGTCCCCCTGCAGAAAGAACCCACTGGAGCAAATGTCCCCCTGTGGATGCCATGTTGGTGGTGGCGGCCACCAAGAGGGAGTTGGCTCAGGAGAGCTCCGCGGTCCACCCACCGAGCAAGGAGTCTCGGGCGATGGACCACCTTGGGAAGCAGGCCTTCAGTTCAGCAACCTTCTCGATGAGGGCGCTTAACTATATGGCACACGTCATCCGGATGCATCGAGATCTAATAAAAGAATACACTGCTTCCCCCCCAGAGTCCATGTCGGAAGGGGACAAGCAACTGTACTCCTCCCGAATGTCCACTCTGCATTCCATTTCTAGCACCTCTATGTGGCTCTTGTCTCATGCCACTGAAGGAGCCGCTAGAGCTGGCGGAGCCGGCCTGGTAATGAGGCGCTAAGCCTGGCTCCGACATTGTGACTTCTCGGAACCCTTTAAGGCGTCATTCGCAAATGCCCCCTTTGATGGTTCTGCACTGTTTGGCAAAACCGTGCACGACACTCTAGTCCAGAGCAAGAAAGACGGGAAGACGTTGTCTGCCGTCGGAGTCCGCTTCTCTGCTCCCCAGAGGTCCTTTTCCAAGAACCAAAAGGGTCAGAAGAAGATGTGGTTCCGGAAATCGCATCAGTCCGAGTCTGCTCCGGACAACCAGTCCTCTCGTGGCAGAGGAGGACAGGGAGGACGCTGCCCTAGAGGCAGAGGGGGGTCCCAGAAATTTTGGGTCCAGAGAACCCTTCTCTGAGAGGCCCACGCAGAACCCCTGAGGGGTTGCCCGGCTGCTCCACTCTGGAGGCAGTCGGGGGGAGTGTTTTTTGAGGCACCTAGCAATGTGGGAGTCCATAACAACAGATCGCTGGGTGCTTCGCATCATATCCAGAGGTTACCAAATTCCCTTTATTGTAACCCCCAAAACCAGAAGCCTCCCCGACATACCACCCAATTAGAGGGAGGCGGCTGCTACAGAAATTCAGCAGCTTTTACAAAAAAGAGCCATCCAACCCATCCCCCCAGATCAGCTCGGATCAGGGTTTTACTCCAGGTTCTTTCTGGTGCCAAAACAGATGGGGGACTTGAGGTCCATCTTCGACCTCTCTCTCTTGAACCTGGCAGTACCCAAAGAAAAGTTCCGGATGGTCACGCTGCAATCTATTCTCCCCCTGTTACGGGAGAACGACTGGATGTGCTCGATAGACCTCAAGGATGCGTACTATCACATTCTTGTGGACAGACGCTCCAGGAGGTTCCTCTGCTTCCGGCTGGGAGCCAGTCACTTTCATTTCAGGGCCCTCCCCTTCGGTCTCACCTCAGCCCTCAGGGCGTTCACCAAAGTCTTGGCAGTTATAGCGGCCCACCTGAGGCTTCAGGGAATTCAGGTCTTTCCGTACCTGGACGACTGGCTCCTCATCGCCCCAACAAGGCATCTGCTCTGTTCAGGCAGGGATTACTTCCTCAATCTTGCTCCATGTTTAGGGTTGACTGTCAACATGGCCAAATCCTCTCTGGCTCCTACACAGGTAATAGATTTCATAGGGGCGAGATTGGATTCCAGACTAATGCTTGCTTTCCTGACTCCAGATCGGCTTCAGAACCTGAGGTTGCATGTTCAGGCCATTCTCCAACTTCTTGCTCCACTGGCGGAATTGATCCTGAGGGCTCTAGGGTCCATAGCAGCAGCAATTTCTCTGCTGCCCTTAGCCCGTCTAAATATGAGGGTCCTGCAGTGGACCCTCCATGTGCAATGGTCCCTGTCTCGTAACCCCCTGTCCCACCCTATTCCCCTAAGCAGGACTTGCAGAAGGTCGCTCGTGTGGTGGCTCCAGTCCCTGAGCCTTCACACGGGACGACCATTCTCAATGCCTCCTCCCGTCGCCACAGTGACCACAGACGCCTCTCGCCTGGGGTGGGGGGGGGGGGCACTATTCAGGCAGAATGGTCCAAGGCACGTGGAACGACATAGAGACCTCCTTACATATCAATGTCCTAGCGATGAGGGTGGTGCTTTTGACGTTGCAGGCACTTCACGGCCTTCTTCCAATTGGGACGATTGAGGTACAAACGGACAACATGTCAGTTGTCTGGTACATCAACAAACAGGGGGGATCCAGGTCTTATCCTCTTTGTCGCGAAGCCATGAGAGTGTGGGAATGGGTGATATCCACCAACCACTTTCTCATTGCAACGCACATTCCGGGACGGTCCAACATCCTAGCAGACAGGCTCAATCGTTCAATTCTGACCCCATATGAATGGTCTCTCAATCCTCTAGTAGCGGAGCAAATATTTGCCCAATGGGGGCAACCCTGTTGCGATCTTTTTGCCTCTCCCTCAAATACCAAATGCAACAGTTACTTCGCTCTAATCCCCCCTCAGGGGGAGTCCCCGAGAGACTCTCTAGTACATGCTTGGCCTCCCGGTCTCCTTTACGCTTACCCTCCATTGCCCCTGATGCTGAAACTCTTACAGAAAGCCAGTCGGTTGGGGAGCAAGATGATCCTCATTGCCCCATTCTGACCTCATCAGTCGTGGTTCCCATACCTATGGTCTCACCTGATTCATCCACCCTGGATTTTGGATCCCCTCCCGGATCTCATTACTCACCCTCTGGGTCTTCCGACCCCCAACCTGGTCAACCTCAAGCTGACAGCTTGGTTGCTCCAGTTCCACTCCTGATAAGGACTCCCGGAATCTCCTCACCAGTCAAAGTCATTCTAGTAGCAGCACACAAACCGTCCACCAGAAGGGTCTATCGGAGTAAGTGGAAACGTTTCTCCATCTGGGCGGAGCACCGTCACTTAGATCCTTTCACGGAGCCTCTTACGTCGGTTTTGGATTTTCTAACTACCCTTTTTCATCAGGGGGCTAGCTGCTCTGCAGTCAAGGTACAACTAGCAGCGATTTCGCATTATCATGTAGGGCATGAATCGGGCCCTCTAATTACCTCCAAGTTCTGTAAAGCTTTCCTCAAGGGTACCTTCCTTCTCAGACCTCCGGTCAGGGAGGTAGTACCCCTATGGGATTTATCTTTGGTTCTACAGGCCTTGACAAGCCCCCCTTTTGAGCCGGCAGCTACGGTTGATCTTAAATACCTCTCTTGGAAGACGGCCTTCCTGGTGGCCATTACTTCAGCTAAAAGGGTCTCTGAGCTTCAGGCTCTCTGTGTCAAACCACCGTATTTGGCCTTCCATCAGGATAGAGTTTACCTCAGGATCAATCTGTCCTTTCTGCCTAAGGTATCTTCGGAAGCTAATATTAATCAATCTATTAATCTTCCCATGTTCTTTCCCAACTATCAGAACAAAGGAGAGTACAAACTGCATTCTTTGGATGTGCACAGACAATTACGGTTTTATATTCATCGAACTGCTGGTCATAGGCAATCTGACCAGTTGTTTGTCTCCTTTGCCAAAACCAATTTAGGCAAGTCAGTTTCTAAAGTTACCCTGTCACGGTGGATAGCTAGTTGTATCCTCTTGGCATATCAGAGTTCGGGAAGGCCTGCACCTCAGGGAATCCGCGCTCATTCTGCTAGGGCCGTTGCTACTTCGGCGGCTTTTAGATCTAGGGTCCCCTTGGATGATATTTGTTCCGCAGCCACTTGGGCTTCATCTCATACCTTCATCAGCCATTACAAACTGGATGTTGTCTCCAGAGGTAGGGTGTCCTTTGGCTCTGCAGTGCTCCAGAATATTCTTCCATAACAGCCACCCAGGATTCAGGTAGCTGGGGACTCTGTCCCAAAGGTTGCTGACAAATGAAGTGCCTACTTCAGATTAAGAAGTTATGTACTCACCATAACATTCCATCTGAGTAGGTATCTTCATTTGTCTGCAACCATCCCCCCTCCTTTCCCCTGACCAATATGATTCTGTTTAGGATCTGTCTTAGGTAAGCCCCTTCCGGGGCACAGTAACAGTTGTTATATCGGGCAAACTTGATCTGAGGTCAGTCAGGGTTGGCAGGGGATTATGGGTAAAGGGAGGAGCTAGGAGCTCGGATCTATGCTGTGGTAGAAGTTGCCGGCTCAGATCCGAGATCGGATCCGTATCCCAAAGGTTGCAGACAAATGAAGATACCTACTCAGATGGAACGTTATGGTGAGTACATAACTTCTTATTTCAATGCACTTTTGGCCAAATAAAAACAAAAAATAAAAGTTAAGACACAACATTATCCCAAAAAAAAACAATTAATGGTATGATCAATTGTTTACTTTCACTGAAAGGATAAAAGGGAAAGAGAACCCCAAGAGGAAAAGAAGTCCATTAAAAGTCAAAGGTCTCTGCCCCTGAAATTCTTAAATGTTATCATAAAATAGCTGTGGCTTAAAACTTGATCCTAAGGATGCACTCAGGGCATCCGTCTACATAAGTGGGATCATTTGGGTCCCTCCTTACAATGCCTTTGTCCTCTCATATCAGGTTCATAATTTCCTACATCCATGGCACTTCTTTAGGTTTTCACCATGTAGTTCTCAATTTTTTGTCACCATTATGACTGACAGTAAAAACAGCAATATAAAACAAAATTTATTTTAAACAAAATGGCAGCAGTTTTCACAGCAGTAAAAATAATTTGCATTTTTTTTGTGTTTCTTTGGAAAAAAAATCTTACCTGGATGACATCTGCTCTATACCTGACTGAAAACCAAAAGCAGTGTTTGAATTTCAAGTGTTAAAAAACAGTGAGTAAAATATGTAACAGTGAAATATTTGTATGCCCATATACGTTTATAGATAGATTTTGGACTTGAGTTCACTCTTTATGAAGTTCTGTGTTCGCAAATCATGGTGCTAATGTTTAAAGACGGAAAACATAAACAAATCTCAGCTTTTCCAAATGTTTGTTGTTAAAAGGAATAAAAAAAGATAGCTTGTAACCCAAAGGGAAATACCCAGGAGTTAGTCTGTGGACATGAAGCCACACACACAAGGGCTTTGGTTAGAAGTTGTAATCTCTTCCCCACCTCTTGATGAACACTTGTTTCCCTGTTTTTTTTTTTTATATATTTTTCCCTCTCTGAAGGGCCTAACTACTGTCATGTATGGTTTGCTGATGTAGCAGTCTCAAGCCCAAGGTACAAGAATAACAACATTTATTTGTTTTTCATATTATTTCCTATAAGAAGCAGTTGGGTGAGGCTGCATTCCTAAGTAACTGGTACTGCAATATCCCCTGCTCGCTTTTTGTCCCTACACTCAAGGGCCTTATTTTTTTCTGATTCTTTATTTTTGTTTTAATATCTATCCATTCGTCCATCTTAGATCATTTAAAAGTAGTCATCTCATGATGCAAGGGGCAAGTGTTTGACTTCTTGTATAATCTAATGAGGTTGTGCCTGACCCCTTTGCCAGTATTCTTTGTAGCTACTCTTACTTTATGGATGTTAACCTTGACATTTATCTTGGAAACAATGTGTTCAGTGCCAGAAATAATGTTACAGTCAAAAGGGTTTCCTTAGCCAACAGATCTTGAGCCAGGACCAACACTACCCATTTGGTCAAGCTGTTTGGGGGTTGACATAATGGTTGAAGTGTTTACTTCACAGACACAAGCTTCAAGGTTTGATTCTCATTGTTGAGGGTAATTTACTAGGTTTAATACAGCCTAAACAGGCAGTTTACCTGTGAACCTTGATGGTCAAGTACACTGACAGGTCTCTGTAGTACCTTCCCAACCACTTTTTCTTCTTTTAGGCCTCCTTTGTTCTCTAGGGAACAAAAGGCCCTGCATAGAATAAGCATCCCCCTCATGGATAGGAGCAGGAAGTAAATGTTCTGACATAGGCTTCTTCGCCAACCTCTGACTTATCCATATGCAAATTGTAAGGGCTAAAAGTTGCTACATGAATATAAGACTAGACTTCTTAAGATAATCACAGATCAGTAGTTTAGTAAGTTCAAGTATTTGGCAGTATTGTCTCCACTTCCACTGTGTGTGTTGGCAAAGTCTTCAAAGCGGATGACTTGTCTGACACATACTGACTACACATAGGAGGCTGGTTCTGAGGTCACACTGGTTTGTGGAATCTCTGGTGTGCAACAGTGGAGTTTTGACCATCTCAAAGACAAAGTAGCTCACACTCTAAGGCAGTCTATGTGAACCTGTTGAGACAGACCTAAACTTTACTACAAAAGTGAAAAGGTGAGCATAGTAGAGCCTGTTAATCCTTTACAGAAAGGCAAAGGGTTTGATTCTCACCTTTTCCTTATTCTTAGGGGTGTATGAGACTTCACATCTATTCTAGATATGAGCAACAAGTTCAGCAAGCACATCAGACCATCAACTTGCAAACTGACTCTTAAGGAGGTCAAGCCCTTGCTGTATCAGGGAGCCTGGATGGTGCCACTGAACATTGATAGGCACTGTTTTTCACATTAGGGTCTAGGTCCATCTAAAAAGTCCCTTTGGTTTGCTGTTGGTTTACATAATTTTCAGTAAAAAGGGCTGCCATTTGGTCTCTTCTACCTGTAGAGTTAGAGGAAGTTAGTTGTAATGGTGGAGGCCTTGCAGGAGAACAGCATTCATGTGTTCACTTATCTGGAGTTCCTGGTAGACTCATTGAGGGACTTTCTTTTAATTTCCATTGCGTGGGCACTCCTGTTGTTTCAGACCATAAAAAAAACTCCACGAAGTGGTAGAATTCCTCAACTGATGTTTATTCCTGCTCTTGGAAAAAGCCCATGAAATATATAAACTTGATATCCTGTGTTGAGAATGCAGAGAGAAAGGGTTTAAGCTCGTACTTGTGCTTTTCGGCCTTAGTAGCCCTGTGTTCATGACGCCATATGCATGCCTCAAAATGCAGAGGAAGGATTCAGGCTCAGACTTTCATGTGCTTCAGGAGCCTTGGCATCCACAGTCTTCATAGTACAGTGTGTGTGCATACAGATGCACATGTTACAGTTGATTTTCAGGTGTAATTGGCTACAAAACTTTGCATGCCATCCTCTAATCCTTGAAACTGGTATGCAGAGTGACAACTCCCAACAGTCTTCTTTGTGGCTTCCTTTCTTTTTAAAAGAACCCTTCACAGGTGCTGATGGTGAGTACTTTGCTTGAAGACTGGGAAGCTCTTTCTTCGAGTAAAAAAAAAAAAAAAAAAAAAATGGACCTCCAGGAAAGGGGGTGGGGCTTTTGTAGTCCAGCAACTACTTTGGGTAGTATTGCACTCATTAAAAGCTTTGGAAGGGGAGTTAAAGTGATAGTCCTTCCTTGTGTAGACCAGTTGGTGTGGTGTGTGAAAAAAAAAAGTGGCACTCGCCTGGTTCTCCTGTACCAATTAAGAGAATAATGCTGGTGTGGCAGTTGGCCATAAACTGTGGCATCATCTCAACTACTGTTGAGATTCCATGGGAAGTAAATGAAATTGCAGACTCCTTAAGTTCCAGTACAAGTCCTCAACTTGAGTTAAGGATTTGGAAGTCCTGTATGATCGGGATCTTAAAGTAGTGGGACATTCATTAACCTGTTCCCCACAGAGTAGAATGTGGTTCTTCTCTGTTGTACATGCTCAGTAAGTTGTAAGACATTCCGTGACATAAACATTATCTCTGCAGTGGCATGGAAGAGTTTCGTTCCTTTCTTCATTCCTTTTATTCTATTCCTTATCAATTCAGAGAAGACCAGTACTTGTTCTTATTGCCCTGTGGTAGCTGAGAAGGGTTTGATCTCAGGTCCTCCTCGGTACAGGGCAGTATCCTAGTTCAAGCTAAAGGTGTTCACCTGTTATGAGAAGCAGAGTCCCACTCAGAACCTGCCTTCTCTTTTTGTTCCTGCCATGTGTTCCAGTGGGGATTTCAGAGGTGATAAAATCTGCCACAATGCCTTCCATTTGTTATCTGTATCCTGCTGAGCTGCAGACTTTCTTCATATTGGTGTGTTAGGTGTCCTGTGTTACTGCAGTCACTTAGCTTGAAGGTGGTCCTGACCGGCATTAGGCTCTTGTTTGATTTGAATCTCAGTTACTTCATAGTGTTTTCATGTTTCAGGTATATCTGCATATTATAACTGTGAGGTAAGGCAGCACTGTTGTCATTACAAATGATTAAGCGGTTTAGTCAAGGGTATTTATACAAGTCTTTCAGTCTTTAAAGAACCCTTCTTCTTGAAGCTTAAATACTCTGATTGATAGGCTTACTTTGTCATCCATTTGAATGGGTCAGTTCAGCAGCTCTACAGTGATGTACATCTTTTGAAATGGGTACATATTTCCCTCCCACTGTCCACAGGTGTTTGAATGCCCTGTCCAGCCAATGTCTGAGGTTGAATCTACTTAGGGAAACCTATGCGTTATTATAATTTTACTGCATTGTCTTTTTTTCTTTCTTTTCATGAGTATTGGATTTACTCAGTGAATGGGGTGAAACTCAGTGGTGTAGTAGTTGAGCTTACTTTCTTAGCCCTATGTGTGGTAGCATTGCACATGCTAAGATAGCAGCAGAGAGAGTCGTAACACTGACCTCCTCTACAGAGGCCTTCTCTTGGATAAATGAGTACATGCTGAAAATTTTGTAGTACGTGATGCTGACAATCCTCAGTAAGAAATGAAATCCATTTGCTTCTGTGATTAGAGGCATTATAGTTGTACTGTACCAGACATCACTGGCCTGGTCTGTTGGAAATGCAGCCCCTGAAAAAATCCGTAAGATGGGCATTTGGTTATCTGATAGTAAGTAGTCAGGAGAGAGCTGAGCAAGGATGTTCAGCATTACTATTTGTCTGCCCTAATTAAAGCAGAGGCCCAGCTTGTCTCCAGTAATCAGAAGGCAACACTTTGCATGTTCTGTTTTATAACATTAGTCAAGTAGATCTTAGTGAGTTTGAAGATGTTCATCGTGTTTCACTGTTGCAGTCATAACAATTGGATTATCCTGCTGGCAGGCAGCCCTCAGTTGGCCAGAATTCCAAAGTCTTGGACCGGCATCGGCTGCTGTCGCTTCTTCCCTGACGTCAGTGCACCAGGGGTATTTAGGTTGCAGCTGACGCCACTTTCTTCAGTTTTTCTTGCCTCTTTCTTGCCGCACAGTGCCCGAAGCAAAGCAGTTCGCAAGTGCTGGTCGGCCGACTCCTGAGATTTTCGTGTTCAAATTTCAGACCGAAGTCTTCATCTAAAGCTAAGTACCCCATTGGGGAAACTTTTTTCTTGCTCCAGACCGATGTCAGAAAAAGTTAATAACTGTATTTCTTGTGGGAAGCAAATACCTCTTAAGTACTTTCATTCTTACTGTATTCCTTGCCTAGGCCCTGACCACGACGTTGCTAGTTGTCGGTTTTGTGCTAGATTTAACCAACGCACTATAAAGCGTCGGTACAATTTTGCTTTTCATTATTTTGGCAGACGATTTAATTACACAGTGTCATCGGATAGTTATCCGACTACCGGAATTCACAAGAAACGCAGAGAAAAGGAAAAAGACAGACCTCCGAGGTCCAAAACTGACGATATTTCTCCTAAGCCAGTTGCCGGTTCGTCAGTCCTCAGTTAGGCGCATTCGCAGCCTCTGACGCCCACCATTTCTGAACCACAGGCCGATACTGACTCCCAAGAGGAGACGAACAGGCTGCTAGAAACTCAAGGGACAGGGCCTTCGGATACTATTCCCTCAGATGGGTCCTGAGCCACTGTGCAGGCAGCGGCTTCTGAGGGTATTTTCAGGCCTACTCAATTATTTGTTAAAATGACTTCAGCTTCAAAGGCAAAGACAAAGAAACAAGTACAGCATTCTTATGACCAGGCCTCCAGGCCCAAAAAACAGATGCTCAGGATGGCCGAAGATTGATTTACTTTGATCAGGGGTTCACATCCCCCTCCTGATAAGCGGCCTAGGCAAGAGCCAGAATATGATTCTTCTGATCAGGTTTCCATTTCTTCAGATTCCTCCTCTGATCAAGAATATTATCTTCCTCCCTAACAGGATTCTGATGCTGAAGAATCTATCCCTTCAGCCTCTCCTCCTGAGGATTATTCTTTTGGGGAAACTTTGCATGACATGAGGGAGCATTTCCATTGGGACAGCCAAGATTATTCAGAGTCTAAGAAAAGGCTCCGGGACTTCCTTTTACTCCCGCAGCATAGGCCCCTAGCTATACCTCCTGTATTAGACATTGTAGATGTTTTTACAGAGTCCAGTATGACCCCTGATTCCTTACCTCTGGCTCCAGTTAAGCCAGACAGATATTATAGGGTTCCAGACTCTCATAAGTTCCTTTTCAAAAACCCTGCTGCTGACCCAGAAACTATCTCTCAGGGTCCCAAAGGGGTCAAAGCTGCCACTGCAAAAAAACGTATCCCCTCCGACAAGGATTCTAGGGCTCTAGACAGATGGGAAAAAAAGATTTATACTTCTGCTACCTTGGCTATAAGGGCCTTAAATTGTCAGTTGCATATGCTTAAATATCAACAATATCTTATGTCATTGCTTAAACAGAAAATGTTGACAATTACTGATTGTGCAGAAAATAAAGAAATGCAGGATTTATTGCATGCAACCGAACAGGTGGGAAAGCATACTTTGCAATGTGGTTTTGATTCTTTGGAGGCCTCCTGAAGGGCCGCAGTAACAGGTACGGTCATTCAGAGGCATACTTGGTTAAAGGAACAAAGTCTACCTGATCATGTTAAGGCAAAATTATTAGATGCTCTTTTACAACATGATACTTTGTTTGGTGTTAAGGCAGAAGAGGTGTTAAAGAAAATGGAAGACAAAGCCAAATCTATGCAAACAGTCAAGGATTTCTTACAGGTTCAACCTCCAAGGTTTAGCAGACACTGGCCTTCGAAAAATTGGTTCTTTCCAAATTCAGACAGACCACAAAGGGGCAGATATAGACGCCCTAGAGGGAGATCCCAGCCCCAAGGCTCATACAGGCCTAGGCAGTGTGGTGCATCCACTCCCAAGAGTGGAGAAGGTAAATCACAGCCATACAGGAAACAGTCTCAATGACTCCCCCTTGCCTGTACCAAGCACTTATTTTCAAGCAACCCCTTTAGGGGGAAAATTAGCACTTTTCTGTCAAAATTGGCACCTAATAACCCAGGACAAATGGGTCTTAGACATAGTATCACGGGGCTACAAGTTTCATTTCCATACCTTACCAAGGGCAAACAGGTGGTCAGATCTGCCAAAAATCAATGGGCAGAGGCACAAAAACAAGTATTATCCCTCATGGACATGAGGGCCATTTAACAAGTACCGGAACCAGAGCAGGGACAAGGCTTTTCCTGGTTCCCAGAAAGGACAAAACATGGAGACCAATTCTGGAGTTATCAATTCTGAACACTTACCTGGATATACCAAGATTCAAAATGTTGACCCTACAGCAGCTTCTACCCATGCTGGGCAAGAATGCTTGACTTGTAACCTTAGACCTAAAAGAGGCATACCTGCATGTCCCAGTCAGACCAGCATGCAGAAAATACCTCCGGTTCAAAGCTGGCTCGAAACACTACCAATTCTCAGCACTGTCTTTTGGCTTGTCTACTGCGCCCAGGGTCTTCACAAAGTGCTTGGCACCAGTAATGGCATTCTGCAGACAAACAGGAATACAAATGTACCCCTACTTGGACGATTGCCTCATTCAAGCAGAAAACAAAGACCTCCTACTACAACATCTGGCATTTGTAAAAAAAAAACTATTAACAGGCCTAGGGTGTACACAGTAAATGAAAAGAAATCAAAACTAGTATCCTCCCAAAAGATAATATTCCTGGGTGCAAGCCTAAATACATCGACCCAGATGGCTTATCTCACACCAGATAAACAAAGGCAACTGGCTACCTATTTCAAAATGTTGGCTACAAAGACCCAGTTATCTGCAAGAAAAACTCTGCATGCCTTGGGCTTCATGGCATCCTGCATTCTACTAATTCCATATGCAAGGCTGCACATATGGAAACTACAATGGTGCCTAAAATGTGTTTGGTCCCAACATTGCCACAGCCTGGAAACAATAATTACGATTATTCCCTGCCTGCAACAGGAATTTCAATGGTGGGCAAAGGCCTGTCAACAGAACAAGGGACAGCCATTCACTCTAACCCCTGCCAAACAAACATTAACAACGGGTGCATCAGATTATGCCTGGGGAGCCCACATGGCAGGAAGATGTATTCAAGGTACATGGGCGGCAAACCAAAAGCATCTGCATATCAATTTGAAAGAGATGCTAGCTGTTCAAAACGCCCTGACGGCCTTCAAGGATCTGCTCCTTCCAGGATTAGCTACTGATGAAGACAGACAACACCACAGTTATGTGGTACATAAACAAGCAGGGAGGCACTCACTCCTACCCCCTTTGCAGACTAGCCATGAC
The DNA here is from genome assembly GCF_019279795.1 of Protopterus annectens. Lineage (NCBI taxonomy): Eukaryota > Metazoa > Chordata > Ceratodontiformes > Protopteridae > Protopterus > Protopterus annectens. Next base: position 567,760,360 of record NC_056744.1, on the reverse strand, counting down.
TCTGTGGGACACAGCATTGACTTATCAAGTACGTCTACAGGCACAATTCCTGCCAGGAAAGAAAAACACTGTGGCAGACGAACTAAGCAGAAACCTCATGGATCCCCACAAACGGAAATTGGATCCACAAGTCTTCAACATGATAATAAGGAAATGGGGATGCCCGGACATAGATCTATTTGTATCTCCCCACAACTGCCAGCTAAAGACTTTCTGCACAAGGATTTATCACAGACAAGCATGGAAAGTGGATGCCGTATCCTTCAGCTGGAAAAAACTATCAGTATATACCTTTCCCCCACTACCTCTCCTCCCCAAAGTGCTCCTACAGGTCAGGCAAGTAAAGCCAAGGATGATACCGATTGCCCCAGACTGGCCTCGCCAGTACTGGTACTCAACCCTAAGGAACCTGTCACAAGGGCCAGCCTGGATCTTACCTCAAATACCACATCTACTGTCTCAAATCAGATTCTACACAGTCAACTCAAGATGCTAAATCTGGCAACATGGCGGATAATGTAGTCATACAAAGCACGCCTCTCTCCAAACAAGTTATGGATGTCATCCTGGAGGCCAGGAGGCCTAGTACTAGAAAATCTCATGCTGGAAAATGGAAGAGATTCTGTGCCTGGAACCAGGCTCAGGGAGTTGACACAGCAGCACCAAATATCCCTCAAATTGTACAATACTTAATGGAGATGTTGCACAAAGGCCTATCCTTTTCATCTATAAAGATTCATGCTTCTGCAATTTCAGCTCAGCGACCCTTAAAGGGAGCAGCCGAAAGAAGAAGATGACAATACTGAGCCATCAATCTTTTCTCATCCCTTATTAAGGCAGTTCCTCAGAGGAGCCAAAAAGCTAAGGCTTCCTAGGAGATCACCAATTCCTGCATGGGACCTCAGTTATGTTTTAGAAAAGCTCACCCTGCCTCCTTTTGAGCCAGCTGCTACTGCTAATATAAAGTTTTTATCTTGGAAAACAGCTCTGCTCCTAGCAATAACCTCTGCAAGACAAGTTTCAGAGCTTCAGGCTCTCATGGCTGTGAAACCTTTTATTATTTTCCATCTGGACAGGGTTTCCCTGAGGACAAACCCAACCTTTATGCCTAAAGTAGTATCACAAGTGGCCCTTAACCAAACTATTCATCTGCCTACTTTCTATCCCAACCCACAGAATAAAGGGAAGAGAATTCTGCATTCTTTGGACATACACAGACAGATACGTTTCTGTTTGAACAGAACCAAAGCCTTCAGGAAGACAGAACAACTACTAGTGGCATATGCTGCAGGACCACAAGAAAAGGCCATCACAAAGCAAACTATCTCCAAGTGGATTGGCCACTGCATCCGTTTCTGCTATTCGCATCATGGCAAACCAGTACCCAACAACATTAGGCCACATTCAACCAGAGCCGCAGCCACCTCAGCAGCCTTCCTCAGGGGGGTACCAACCAAAGATATTTTAGAGGCTGCAACATGGAGTTCAGTGCACACCTTTACAAAGCACTACAATTTGCCACTCTACTCTAAATCCAGGGCAGGCTTCGCCACTGCAGTCCTGCAGGGCCTCATAGCCGCTCCTAATGCCATTTAGCTCCATCCTCCCATCCATAGCATTGGGATTCAACCCAATTGTTATGACTGCAACAGTGAAACATGATGAACATAGTACAGTTGTGTACACTTACCATAAATGTAGATGTTCGAGTGTATTCACTGTTGCAGTCTGGGTTACCCTCCCTCCATCCCCCATATTTTTTCTGGGTCTTATCTATACTTCTCTAATCTATGCAACCTATGTGGTGTATTTGCTTGTAGAGGAGAGCATTATTTATTTTGGTGCATGCATGTTTTATTGGCATATCGTTTTAGCCTAGCCTTTTGGTGGGCACCTGACATCTGGGGCAAGAAAAAACGATGGTGTCAGCTGCAACCTAAATACCCCTGGTGCACTGACGCCGGGGAAGAAGCGACAGCAGCCGATGCCAGACTAAGACTTTGGAATTCTGGCCAACTGAGGGCTGCCTGCCAGCAGGATAACCCAATTGTTATGACTGCAACAGTGAAAACATAAATGTAGATGTTCGAGTGTAAAGTGTACACAACTGTACTTTCAATATACCTCCATCACCTGTGATCAATTCTTTTTAATTGCTTGTGATTATAAATGAATATAAACTTCATGTTTTTGTTTCATTATTCAGGCAATTTTGTCCCAAATGAAGAAGTGGTTTCATTTATTCTGTGGGATGATGAAGCCCCACCGGATGATGTGAACACAGAAGACATACCACTGAAGTATGGTTATCCTGGCAGCACTGGTGGTGGTAAGTCTGTGCCAAGATCAGGAATCCATTCCCTGGTTCATTTTAAAGGAGTAATGAGTATCTGGAAAAGAAAAAAATAGCTACTAAAGGAAACATTTTGACATTATGGCAGATAAAACTGTTGTGACCTAAGAATGCAGCTTTTTTATAATTAATATTTTTAGCCAAAAAAAGTATTAGTATTAATGCATAACATTACACTTGATTGGTTGTCATATTTTCTTGGTACTAGGCCACCTGGTGCAGTGGTAGTGTTGTCACATCACAACAAGAGGTTCTCCCATTCGAATCTCGGCTGGAGCACCTTCTGAGTGGAGTCTGCATGTCCTCACAGCGGTCGAGTGGCATTCGAAAGACATGCGTGAATGGGCATGCCTTCGTTGAAGGTTGGGCATCGAGCTGGCACCTCATAAAAAATCTACTGCCAGTCATTAGCAGACCGGAGTTCCGCTGTGGCTACCCCTAACCCGGAAAAGCCAAAAGAAGAACAACAACAAAAACAAGTTTCTGTAAAAGAAGTCTATGTAGCTTCTTTCTTTTTTGGCAGTTACTCTGAGTATGAATGCATTGCCAGTAGGGATGTTTGTTTACAGATGGTGCACTGCCTTGCAGAAAATGGAGCATTTATTCTTTCCTTCCAACATACCCATAACCAACTATTATTTCAGTGTTTTGAACATTTGGTTGTATTTAGTTACAGCCTGGAAGTGCTACACAAATGCACATTTGCACCTTATTTGTTCCTGTAATGACTACAAGTCTACTTATTTGTTTCTGTTTTACTTTAAGGATATAGTTTTCTATTGGGATAGCGACGATTTGTTCCCAGATAAAATCAGTAACTATTTTAGGGCTTCCAAGTTTGTACACATGTAGGAATTGAATGTTTCATGCTACCAGCTGGTCTAGTTGAATACTACTTTGTTGTGTCTTTCAGCTTTTCCAGGTTAGGGGTCACCAGAGCGGAACTCCGGTCCTCTAATGACTGGCAGCAGATTTTTATGTGCTGGCTTGCCGGGCCTAACGCACAACCTTCAACGAAGGAATGCCCATTCACGCATGTCGCCACACAGAAGATGCTGTAACTGAGAATTGAATGGGCAATGTTTAACTGTGAGGCAACAATGCTACCGCAGCACCACCCATGCTACTAAACAAGTTAAATATAATCCAAATGTGAAAAGGACAATAGTGGGAAAGAAACTTGTAGAGTATCTGGACTCCCACTGTGCCAGTATCTTAACTCTGTCCCTGCCAGCTGTTTCCTCTCCCACACCATCTTTAGTTTGAATGACATTGTTCTGTATACTGTCCCTTTGTGTTGTTGTGATGCTTATCATGGATTTCTTTCACATTTGTGATTGAAACAATTTAGATTCTGGGAATAAAGAGACCAGAAAGATCATAAATCATGAATGTCAAAGACCGCAGGAGTGATCCGCCAGACTTGCCCCCCTTCTGGACTCATGTTAGCACTTGTTTCTGTATCCTTGCAGGTCAGGAGGTTTGATGTTTGACATTGTTTGCTCCTGTGGTCCTCTATAGCCTCAGCTTACAATCTTCTGGTCTCAGTATTCTTGGATTCAAAATTATTCTAAATCTGGTAAAGAACTCATCTAATCTGAATGTCAAAGACCGCAGGAGTGATCCGCCAGACTTGCCCTTCTGGACTCATGTTAGCACTTGTTTCTGTATCCTTGCAGGTCAGGAGGTT
>NC_056744.1:567746723-567755817 GCF_019279795.1 Protopterus annectens | reverse complement strand
TATTTCTGATGAAGTTCCTATACATTAAAAGGACGAAAGCTTAATTCACCTTGAGGGTCTTTATTTGCATTTGTCTTTGTAAGTGTTGGAGTTTTAGTTCTTCATTGAAGAAGTTTGTAAGAATTTATTCTGTTCTTCTAAGTGTGAAACGGTTATTGCTGCATATACTAATCTCCGTTGAGAATAATCTCCAACAGTATTTTAATCAAAATGTCGTTGGCACCCTCGGCCGAAATCAGCGCCATTCATCTGGATCTGGATGCAGACCCACGTGTAGCACCCACTGAATGTTTGCCGATAAGTGGATTTTTACATTTGTCTTCTTCCAGCCTTTCCATTGTAAATACAGAAGGAGATACCAACTGCTCTACAGTAATGGACAATGTGGAAGTTGCTAGTTGTTCCGCTTTACAGACTGCAGGTTTACAGCAGCAGCAAGATAATACCCAGACAGAGAAAAATGAAGGCGGCTGTTCTCCTTTACTCTTCAGTCAAGATACTGAATTTAGTCAAGATGGACAAGGGCCATTAATTTCGCCCATTGACAGCGTGGACAGCACGCCAGATTTGGCACTTCCTTCGAATTGGTCCCTTAGCCAGAATGGGCAAGAACCGTTTGGTTTTTCTATGGATAACAAGGCAGAATCGGGACTTCCCTCGACAGCACTTACTGCCAGTGATCTACAAGTGGTGCGTTCCGAACAACAACCATCGACTGTACCTGCTAACAACAAGCCAGAATTAACATTTTCTCCGACCTTGCAAGGTACCAGAGAATTGGCACTTTCTCCGACCTTGCATGTTACTAGTGAACTAAAAGAGGCGCGTAATGTGGCGCGCTCTTCCCTTTTCGTAAGTACAGCGGAGTTAGTACAGGGAGACATAGTACCGCCCAATTTCTCTGCCCAGGAGACTATCTTGGCGGGTGGACTGGATTATGCCCAAGAAATTGTGGTGCCAGGCTCACTTGATTCATCCTTCAACACGCCGACTACGAAGTTCCCTTTAGACACAAGAGATCCGGTTTTGCAGATGTCGGATTATTCCGACTCGCATCAGACCATTGTGACTGGGTCGAGTGATTCTCTCCACAAAGTATTAGGTACAGGTTTAAACTCTTCAGGGAATTTACAGTGGTCCCAATCAAAAGTGACTACTGAAGTACCTGCGACACGAATGGAAACTTCGACTATTGAAATACCTACCACACAAGTGGGGGCTTCAAATACTTCACAGGGATCACATGGACTAGCTTCCTTTTTTGCTGAACGTTTTAAAGCAAACAATGACTGTGGGCATGATAAAATACCTAATAAAATACCTAATGATGATAATGTGAGCAGCGGGCCAGCAAAAATGATTGCTTTGCAAGAGACCTTGGGGCATATAAACACGAATAGGACACCAATGGAAGAAGACCACGTTGGTTCTAGTGCCCCCCATATACCCTCTTTTACAGTTATGCATGTCCCACATCTTACTTCAGACCATGAGCCAAAATTGGCGCCCAATCCACCATGTCATACTTCAGACCACGTGTTGACATTGGCGCCCATTTTACCATGCCATACTTCAGACCATGTGTTGACATTGGCGCCTAACCTACCATATCATACTTCGGGCCACTTGTTTAACTGGCCGACTTTGTCTCAATTGATGCAGTCTTCCTCATGCAATTGGACGTTGTCTCAATCAGTGCAGTCCCCTTCATGCCATTGGGCTGTCAGCAAGCCTAACATTCCGGATCCGGATTCTGACGTTTTCATGGCCACTTTTAAACCACTGTCTCAAATTATATATAAGACAGTGGAAGATCCACGAGAATCAACGGGTTGTCAGGGTCCTGTAAGTACTTCATTGAATTTGCAGACAACGCCTACAGATGAGACAGGAAATTGTTCGCCTACTGATGAGGCAGGAAATTGCTCTCATTCCGGTAATGAGTCCACTACTGTTGTAAATACAGAAGAGGCAGGGAATTGCTTTCATTCCACATCGCGAAGTCCTCTTACAGTCGGAAGTGAGTCCGCTACTGTTATAACAACAAATATTAAAACGTCCACCCCATTTTCTAATTCTAAGGGAGATACTCTCTCGACTTATAGGGAGGATAGTTTTGCTCAAAACATTGACCCTGAATTTATTCAAGGTTTCCAGACAGAGGTTTGTGTGAAGGCGCTGCATGCAGACAAGCTTGCGCCGTTACGGAATGAGGATGTTGAAGGTAGTTCCTGCCTTGGAGAGGTTTCTGGGGATGAACTGTTAAGTCCCAACAACAACCGGGATCCATCGGTTGATGGGGTTTCTAGTGTTGGACAGTTACGTTACAGCTACCAAGGCACAGTAGTTGAACATACCCTCTCGCCTTTTAAGAAGGATAGTTTTACTCAAGATATTGTCCCTGAGTTTATTCAAGGTATCCAAACGGAGGTTTGTGTAAAGGCGCTAAATGTAGATAAGGCGCTAAATGTAGATAATGTTGCGCCATTGAGGAATGACAGTGGTGAAGGTAATACCTGCCTTAAAGGGATTTCTAGTGATGGACAGTTAAGTCCCAGTAACCAGGACACATCAGTTGGTGGGATTTCTAGTGGTGGACAGTTACGTTTCAGCAGCCAAGAGGCATCAGTTGAACAGCCTTTTAGAGTTGGAGGGGTTTCGGATGATGGACAGGATTGTTTGTCCCGCCAGAAACCTTCTACTTCCTGTGTTAACTCTTACCCCAATCTTTCAACTTCCTGTGACTATGAAGTGTTGTCGTGTTTACAATCATTTGTTTCAAGTTCTAATCCTGGAATAGTGTCCCTCACTCCAGCGATTAATGGACCAATCATGGCAGCCTCTACCTCTTCCTTTCCTTCCAGTGAGTATTTCATTATTCAGGAGGCTTTTAAAGGAGATGACATTACGCAACTCTTACCTAGTATATTGAAACATTTGTCTAACACTAATTTGGTTAACCTTACCATTACCAAAGAAATGATTGGTTCAAAAGATTTGTGTTCTGGTTTTATGGATGTAAACCCTGACTCACAATTGCATCCAGAATTGAATAAGATTAATGCGGACCCACTTTTAAATACTGATCTAACCGAAACTATGATGGGTCCTGAACTAAATGACACCAATGTTGAACTAAGTGACACTAATGCTGAGTTACATTTACATCTAAGTTCTGATTCCTCTGATAATAATGAAACTTTGCTTTCACAAAATTCCAATGTCAATAAAATCATACATTTACAAGAGTATAATTTAGGAATAGATGACTGTTCACTTAACTTGGATATAACAAATAGTCCAAGTACACAAAATGATACTTTAACCTATACCAGAGTAATGAATGATATTCCACATGATGGGGTAATTATTAAAGAAATTACCAATTTGACAAATGGTAGTCATATTGATAATAAAACAACAGGTAGTCAAGAGAGTGGATTGGCCATGACAGGGACCACTGACATTAATGTTTGTACTCACTCTGGTTCAAATGAACATAACATAGCATCAGATGACGAGTGTCATGTGTCTGAGTCTAATTTACCTAATTTACCTATTTTACCTAATTTGTCCAAGTCTAATGTAATTAAGACTAAGTCTAGGGTTGTTTCTGTCACAGGATCCACTACCGATGACAGTTTGGATGTACAGAATTGTGAAAGTGTATGTCTAGCCACACCAGTAAATAGATGTGAAAGTACATGTCTTGTTTCACCTGTACATACAGAAACTTTAGTTAAAGTCAAATGCAATGTCTTGACTACCATGAGTAATGGTCAGGGTGGTGTAGTAGATATTCATCCTCATACTTGCACTAATGGGAGCAGTCCTTGGTCTAATAGTCAAGCACATCAGGATAGCCTATGCACATCAGGATAGCCTATGTTTAAGTAATATTAGTTCAAGTTCTCTAGACACTTCATATCGAGGGTCTGACAAAGAAGGTAATATTGATTTCTTGTCTTGTGTTAATTCACCCAATATGCCTTCTAGAGAGGAAAATTTACTTAGCCCCAATTCTCAAGTTGTTCATGTTACCCTGATAAACACAGAGACAATTACAAAGGGGACTTCCACCATTACCATGTCTAGCCCTGGAAATGAGATGATACACTCGTTCAGGTTTAGAAAGGATAGGTCGAAAGATAGAGATACTACTTTCAGCAGGTCAAACATGGTAACTTCAGAGTTGATGTCTAATCATCTTTATTCAGGTAGTTCTAACTTTCCCTCTAGGTTTGAGACAAGAAGTGTGCCTAATGTTTCATCCATCTATAATAGCCGGACGATTCCCATTACTTCATCCAATATTTCATCCAATATTTCACCCAGTGTTGAAATGGAAACCACTCCCAACTCTTTGAACTTCCATGAAACAGAAGCAGCTCTCGATATTCTAACTAATCATGTGGAGAAGGAAGTTCCAAATATCTCTTCCAGAAATAAGATCTGCCCCTCTTTAAATTGTATGCATCAACCGAGATCAGAAAAATCTATTCCTCAAGGTTTTACTGATACAGGTCACCAACATTCCCATCGTATTGAATCTAGTTCAATTAATCGTCAAGTTCCCAGATCCAGTGCTTATATGACAGACTCATTTTTTCCTTCTCCTGACCATGAAATTATGTCTTTTTTACACGAACATGAGTCATTTAATCCTTTTTTGGTGTCAGGAACTTCTCCATCCTTGGGTGTGTGGAACGAGCCTTCCTTTCACAGACCAAGTAGAGATGTGAGTGAATGTAAACCATTGGTGTTTAAGTTAGAAAGGTTGATGATGGTGTTCAAGAGTATTGAATTGGATAATCTTTACTTACATGCGTGTTTGTCTTTACATATTGTTCCTAAAGGACTAAGATTGACTAGATTTCCAAATAGGACCGAGGCTGGTTCTCAATTGCATAAGAATCTCAGCAAGTTATATAATGAGACAGGGTTAACTTCCCTTCAGATTATTCAGGATGACAACTCCATTAAATTATCAGATCTTAAATCTAAAATTGAGTCCCTCAATTCTTCCATCCTTCAACATCCACAGTTTATGTTCATTAAACCTCTTTATGATTCTATCTCAGCTAAATTATCTAGACACATAGCCACTGTGATTGCCAAAAAGAGACAAAAATTGGACAGGGATGTTGCTCAGTACAAGTCCAATTCTGCATACCCTATTAGGGTTTTTCAGGTGAATCCAGACCGTTCAGATAAGACAGATTCTTTGAAATACCGTGTAGGTCCCAGACAAAGGCATGATATTATGCCCAACCGTAGAGGTTTGGACAACAAAACTGGGTTCTTTCAAGCACCTAGGAGACAAGGTTCCTTCCCCAGAACATTTCGAGATAGCCGTCTAACTAATCTCAACAACAGTTCTGTGGTGGATCATTCTATCTCTTCAAGGTCATTAGGTGCTTCTTATAATCCACCTTCTATCCCTTCAAGATCATTGGGTGCTTCTTATCATCCACCTTCTCTTCATTTGCCCTGTCCCTCCACTTCTTACAGGGGATCTCATAGGTTTTCTCATTCTGGTCTAGTATCTCATTCTTCTAATTCTGAGTCTCTTAATGTGTCCTCTACCCTCTCCACGTCTTTTTCAGTCTCTACGCCGCCACTAGTGTCTACTTCTACTTTCTCCAGCTTAAAAGATGTTGTTCTATCTTCAGTGAATAAGGTCCCGGTTTGTACTACACCTAGATCTTTGGTGACAGTTCCCATTCCTTCCTCAGGTTTGTCAAAAAATTCTTCCTTGTCTGTTACCAAAGCGTGTAATTCTGTGGTTAGTACTCCTCAAGTTAATTCTATGCCCAGTACTTCTAGATTACCAGATTTCAATGGACACACTGCTAGTATCCGTAGTCCTGTTCTTCCTCCTTTAACCATTTCTTCTGCTTCTCGGTGTCCCCTTCCCATTTCTTCATGTGGCAACTCTTCTATTACTCCCTCTGCTGTGATCCCTTCTCCACGACTTTCCCTCCCTTCTCTACCTCTTTCCTCCTCTTGTACGGTCACATCTTTTACTAGCTATTCCCCAGCCCCCTCTATTTCTTCCTTTGTTCCTTCCTCTTCTAGTCATGATTCTCTTTCTTCTTCCCATGCAATTCAAAAGCCTTTTTCAGTAGTTCTAAGACACCCTTCAGATGTGCAAAGACATTCTCCTATCGCTATGAGTTCGGTTGCTCAAAGATCTTCCCCAGGAGTTCCCACAAGTCAGAGGTCTTTTTTAGACATTGCACCCCAGACAGGCCCCAGTGGGAACCCACCTTACCCGACTTATCAGACAACGAGAATCCCAACACAGTTTCCTTCAAACAACAACCTTTACAAGAAAAGAGGACTGGGGAAAATTGGTTACCGCATTCCACCCAGGCACATTTTAACCAGAAGCAGTTACAAGTAAAACCTTACTACAATAACTCCAAGAGTGATCCACTTCTGCCTTATAAGGGAACTGAATGTGCCACCGTCACCAGTACTGTTAGTCCGCCTGATAGCACAGATAGGGTTTCTACTGTGTTTAATTTAGCTGGAAAGGTATTATCTGAACACCACATTAAAGTTTTGGGTAAGGGGCATTCTTTTGTACCGGCACAAAGAGCTAATTTACCTAATCTGCTTATAGACTTAAGATTGTTTGCTCGAAAACTAAATCTGCATGTGTTACTAAGTGACAATGATTTTAATGGATCTATAGTCAACTCTCAGCAGGAGGAGGAACATGTGTCTATGTCTTCAAGGAACGTTGATGTGGCCAATAGGTCGTCCCAGGAAGTGAATACCACAGATGATACAACTGTGAGGACCAATCCCATAGTGGATTGTTCCATTTTACGTAAAAGAAGTCTATTCAATCCTCCCCTTCACAATACCATTTCTGCCTTTATGAGAGTATGTGAACATGATTTGAGGCGTTTACTTAACTCTAAATGTAATAGTAAATGGTTTAATCTTACCTATCAGGAACAAATAGCCCTTAATGAGTTAGTTAATGATAAAAACTTAAGAATTATGAAGGCAGATAAGGGGACAGGTATAGTGTTGATGTGTCAGGATGACTATATTCTTAAAATTGAAGAGACCTTAAAAAATGACGACTTCTATGAGAAAGTTACTTTACAAACAGTAGAAAATAATTTTAAGCACATTGATGAATCCCTTAAAACATTAGTACGAAATCATGATATTTCACATGAAGAGTTTATGTTCATGTATACTTCTCAACCTTGTTTAGGAAAACTTTTTGGGATTCCCAAGATTCACAAAAATGCAGTGGATCCCCCTTTTCGACTTATCATTTCCAATCATAAAACAAAGACAGAGAGCATAGCCCAATATATTGACCATGTTCTTAATCCCATCGCTCAAACTAGTCCTTTTTATATCAAGGACTCTTGGGATTTTCTTAACAAACTTTATTGTGCCAAGGCCAACGGAAGTGGAAAAATTTTAGTTACCTTAGACATTGTAGCTTTGTACACAAGTATCCCCCATGTTGAAGGGCTCAATTATATTAAACATTTTTTGCACAAGTTTGTTAAAATGCCAAAATCTAGAATTGACACCTTATATACTCTTATGTCCTTAGTTTTAGATAATAATTTTTTTCATTTTAACAATAATGTATACAAACAGGTAAGGGGCGTAGCTATGGGAACTAAGATGGCACCAGCATTTGCTAATGTTGTATTAAGCGAATGGGAACTGGATACTTTAGTTCACCTTCCAGGATTTGAACTAACGGAACAGTACTGTCGTTTTATTGACGACATTTTTTTCATGTGGAAAGGTACCGTTAGACAACTTCAGCTATTTATTGACTCTTTGACAGAAAGTATTGGGTTTTTACAATTTGTATTGGCAGATAAAGGGTCCCATGTACATTTTTTAGATACCATTTTGTCCATTAAGGATTTATCTGGTGACCTGTCATCCAACATCTATAGAAAAGAAACATATCGGAACAGTTATTTAGATTACAATAGCCAACATCCAGGATTTATGAAAAAGAACGTTGTCAAGGGTCAATTTGTTAGATTGTCAAGGTTAATTAGTGAAGATTCTGTTTTTGAACTTGAGTGTGATTTTCTATCATCTTTATTTTTTCAGAAGAATTACCCAGTTAATCTGGTTGACAACATTAGAAATGAGATCAGACAACGAAGACATCATTCTTTTAAACCCATTTTATTAAATGGCTTCACTAGTCTCAGAAAGCCAACCAACAATAACGATGATGACACTTGGTCGTGCAGCTTTGCATTACCCATTAGTAGGGATATGCATAACATTAGGGGCATTTTTAATGATAATTGGAGGATACTAAATAGTGACAATTCCATTAAAGATTTGTTGGGCCCAGTTCCTAAGTTTTCTTTCAAAAAAACCAGGACCTTCAAAACATTATTTGAAAAGAATGATAAACCTTTTCTGTTGAATCAACATTCATTAGTTAACAACTCTAAAGGCATGTTTCCTTGTGGTAAATGTGTGGCATGTAATTATATTCTCCCTGTTGACACTTTTTGTTTTGCTCACTGCAATGTATCTGTTAATTTTAAGAAAGCCTTTAATTGCAATAGTACTATGGTGGTTTATGCTGCCATTTGTACAGCATGTTCTTGTTTCTACATAGGCAAAACCACTAGGAAGTTGAGTGATAGAATTAAAGAACATAATGCGGCCATTCGGTTTAAAGATTCATCCAATGCCTTAGGCAAACATAGTATTTCTTGCCACAATTTTTCTACGTTCAAGTTTTTAGTCCTAGAACAAGTTGAACATTTTTTTGGTGATGCAGATGGGTTATTACAAGTACTGGAATTAAAGTGGCAATTATATTTAGAGGCTGATTATTATCCAGGACTTAATGAAGCCTTGAGTCTTAAATGTGTATTAAAATGGCTGCAATGAACAGTGTTTAAGGTAACCTTTGAACAAATTCCTTATTCATGTTCTGTTTAGTCATTGTACTTATGCAGTACATGTGTTTCTACATTACTCATGTTTTATTACTAGGTGATTCATGTTTATTCATGTTTATTCCTGTTTATTCATGAGTTGGTCATGATTTATTCATGTTTATTCATGG